>NC_052357.1:79588725-79600134 GCF_009727055.1 Benincasa hispida | reverse complement strand
CCCTGCCCCACCCCGGCCCCATTGTCAACCCTAGACTACTAGTCTTCGCGATTTGAAAGATTACTTTATTTATATTGGACTGTTAATTTCCACATAAGTCAATAATTTCTATGTCGATATTTTTCATGCTCGCTTTCATAAATAATATCGTGAGTAACATTATATGCAAAAATGTTGTTAACTTATAAGATTCCATCATTTATTGAGATCTCATTATTATTCTCGTTTACTTTAATACCCTTATGAGTACTCATATCTAGGATTTATTCTAGAACATCCATGCTCTTAGCTGAGTCATTTTTTTTTACTACTTTTTTTCGAGGATTTTTATCTTTGTAACCAAATGGTCTATCACGTTTTGGCATGTCCCATACTCATCAGTGACAACTTACTACATTTAGTGGAGCATTTGTAGCTGGTATACATGACTTAGTCACTTTCTTAACATTTATAGATGCATCTGGTAATTGATTTACTATATTTGCAAATGAATTGTTTTATGAACTTTAGGTTCACATTGATCTGCACGGGAATCTAAATAGAACAATAATGATGCATTCCATGTACTTTATTTTTCCAATTTTTTAATTCCTCTCTCATATGTTGAAAAATTTGTACCATTAAAATGACGATCAACATATCATACAATAAATATATCACCCGTTGGGAATTCGAGATATTTAATAATTGATGGGGAATCATATCCAACATATATTTCTAACCTCTTTTGAAGACCCATCTTAGTACATTATGATGGAGTAATTGAAATATATACTCCATATCCAAAATATCGTAGATGAAAAATATATGGCTCATGGCCACAAAGCTAATTGTAATGGTAAGTACTTATGATAAGCTATTGCTTTAATGCGAACAAGTGACGCCACATGCAAAATAACATGTTCCCATGCATATTTAGGAAGCTTAGCTCTTATAAGTGATGGTCTTGCAATTGATTGCAAACATGTTATGAATGATTATGCCAAACCATTTTATGTGTGACACATGAGCTACAGGATGTTCAACACTTATCCCAATTGATATAATTATCAAAAGCTAGGAATGTAAATTCACCGACATCATCAAGACGAATGGTCTTAATTGTATAATAAGGAAATTGTGCTTTTAACTTAATTATTCAAGCAAGCAACATTGCAAATACAAGATTTCAACTTGATAATAAGCACGCGTATGACCATCTGCTAGATGAGTCTATTAATACCATACAATATCCTAAATGGACTACTTTGTGGGTTAATAGGTCCACGTATATCACCATAAATTCATTCTAAACATGTAGGTAATTCATCCTCATTTTAACTGGTGATGGTCTAGTTATCAATTTGTCTCGAAAGCAAGCATCACGTGATAATTCATTATGTTAAAGAATCTTCTGGCTCTTCAACGTGCGTCCATTTGAATTTTCAATAATTATTCTCATCGTTATAGATTCTAGATGACCTAATATATCGACTGTCATGCCAAATTATAAATATGCTTGGATTCATGAACTTATGGTTCATTGTTGCATATGTTTCGATTACTCGTATATTAGTATAATATAATCTAAAAG
The DNA here is from genome assembly GCF_009727055.1 of Benincasa hispida. Classification (NCBI taxonomy): domain Eukaryota; kingdom Viridiplantae; phylum Streptophyta; class Magnoliopsida; order Cucurbitales; family Cucurbitaceae; genus Benincasa; species Benincasa hispida. The sequence goes on along the minus strand of NC_052357.1, from coordinate 79,598,561 downwards.
ATAAATCAAGCAACTATTCTAATATACGTTTTTCATATGAGACAGTAGATATGATATAAAGATACTTCATATCATTATTTTTATCAATTTCAATATGATAACCGTTGCAACATATATCTTTAAAACTAAGTAGATCTCTCATTGACTGACCAGAGAACGATGCGTTGTCAATTGTGAATTTTGTTCCTCTGGGCAAAATAATATTTGCTTTTCCAAAGCATTCAATCAGGTTTGCAAAACTTGATATCGTATTGACTTTTGCATCCAACATTAACAGTTTGAAAAAATATTTTTTACTTGTAAGTATTGTATGTGTAGTTGCATTGTCTGACAGACATAGATATTTTTTTACTAATTTTTTAGTCACCCAACATATGAAAATGAACTAGGTTTCTTCATTAAATGAAAATAATTACAATAAGAAAAACAACTTGGAACATACAAATGTTAACCAAGGAAAAAAACATAAAAAAAGGGGACAACATCAATACTAAATATTCTCAAAATCAAAAGAAACGTTTGTCATGTCATCAATTGTGCCAATTTTCTCTATAGGAGTTTTGAAGAAAATGTGTCGCATCCAAATATGTTATATTAGATGTGTAAAATATCTTATTATCATGGTATGCAATAGGGGTGATCATTCAAACCGCAAAAACCGAACTGAACAGAAAACTCAGTGAAACCAAAAAATGCAGTTCGATCCGATTTGAAGAATTTTTGAAACCGAATTAATTCGATTCGGTTCAGTTCGGTTCGGCTTCACTTTCGAAAACCAAATTTGAAACCGAACCGAACCGTTTTTAACTATATATATATATATATTAAAAAAAGAGTAAAACCGAATTTAAAACCGGTCAATTTTTAATTTTAAAAAAATATAATATGGATTTTTTTTAAAAAAATGCCAAAACCGAATTTGAAACTGAACCTTCGATTCGGTTTGAACCAATAAATTGGTTCGGTTCGGTTTCACAATTAAAAAAATTTGGTTCGGTTCGGTTTGACCACCAAATCGAACCGAACTGAACCGTTTCCACCCATAGTATGCAAATTTTGCTTCCACATTTCCCTCTCTTTCATTCAGGGATACTTGATGGAGAGCAATTAGGTGTTTTGGTGTACGACAGTTACGTGATCACTGCCTAATCATTACACATCAGAAACATTTATTTTCAACACTTTTCGTACAGTTTTTCCTTTGTGATAATCATTTTGTGTGATTATTTTGAATTTTGAACGATTAGAAAGACCACCACGAAAATAATAATTATTTATTCCTCTACCATGGTCACGACCTCGACCACAATTTATTAACATTTACAACATTCACTTCAAGGAATGATGTTATTCTAGTTGGTCGAGAATCATGATTTTTCATCAATCACTTGTTATCTTGTTTGGTTACGAGAAGACATGAAATTAGTTTAGAATAACGTTTAAAACCTTTATCTCAATATTGTTACTGCATGAGCATATCTGAAATGAAGACAAATGTCTTCTTTAATATATGGATTTAAAATTCTGGAGCTTCAAATAGATCCATTTATGATGAGCTTTAGAAAGAAAATTTATTTTTCGATGATCACATTTTTATAGCATCCAGGTGTATTTTGGCATCAAACACTAATGACAAATAATTATTACAATTAATATCAAATGCTAGAAATTCGAATTTTATAATATTTCCGTAGCAACAATATTAGAAAATTTTATATTTATATTAGAAATTTAATAGATGTTAAATACGTAAATTAACATTTAATTTATTAATTATAAAGAGAAAAATTGACATACCTTTAAGACTTACCTTTAGTGAGAAAAATAGGAGCTCATGCCGATAACGTGTTGTGAACTTGAGGAGCACAACATGAACACAGATATCAATAAAATGTAATATTAAAATAGATATAATATAATAATAAAATAAATAAATATTAAAATAAATTAAACATAATATATAAATAAAATAAAATAACAAAATATAAAATAAGGAATTTCTCTAAAATCTTCACTTTTTCAAATTTTCATGGATTTTATCGCGTATCTTAAAAAACCCACCAAATACCACAATTTGATAAGTAGTAGATAAATTATATAGATACCAATAATATCTAATATCGACATATATAAATAACACTTTAAAAAGTGAGGGTATGATATATGGTTAATGAACACTATATTATCGTAATATTTATAGAAAAAAATAAATATTTTGGAAATGATATGGAAAATGAAGAAACGAGTTTGACTTAGGAGAGTAGGGAAATGGTAAGAAACCCTGCTGCTTCACTCCAGACCTGTCCTTCAAACCCCAATCTTTTCTCCATTTTTAGAGCGAATTATTGGCGCGTGTTCTACAATCTCCACTCCCCAAATTTTTAAACTCTAAACACACGCGCACACTATTATTTTCTTTTTAATATTTATCTTTTGTTCTAACTCATACGACGCCGTTTTCCGTTGCGAAATAGCCCCAAAACTACGACGTGTGTGTGTGTTCCTTCTTTCTTTACAAAGTCTCTTATAATTGTCTGTTTTTGATAAAAACTCTCCCTTTCCTTTCTTTTCCTTTCCTTCCTTTGTTGTTAAAAGTTGGGATTTCTGGGGGATTATTACATCACCACTTAGCAACAACAACAACACAAAGCATCTCTCAGGTCCGATCAGATCCATTCAAATCTCTTCTTTTCTTCTTCATCTTCTTTTATCTTTTTTTCATTTTTTGTTTTCAGTTTCTTTTTCCCTCTTGATTTTGGGTTTTTCTTGCCCCCTTTTTTCTTTTATTTCTGGTTTTGATTATCTCCTCAATTTGGGGGTGTTGTTTTTGTTGGTGGGGTTCTTCTCAATCCCTCTAGGGTTTCACTGCCTTTTGGGGTTTGTTTGTTTCTCTGGGTTAATTTTGGATTTGGGGTTTGTTTTTCCCTTTTGGGTTTTGAGCGGGAGTGGATTACTTGGAAATGTGTGGGATCGTGAGTTAGGGTTCGTGTTCAAAACCTTGTCTTTGCGTTCAAGTGTATGACGATTTGGTGCTGCTTATGCTTCACCGTTGGAGAAGAAGAAGAAGAAGGCGAAAGGGAAAGAGAAGAGGAACCGAAGAAGGAAGAAGGTGAAATGAAACCCATGATGCGTGAGGAGGTTTTTGAGAACCAGGATGACTCTGATCACATTGTGCGAAATGGTGATGATTCTCAAGGGAGTAACCCACTTGCGATTGGTGTTGATGATGGGCCTGAACGCCACGATGGTGATCGACTTAGATTGTTTGAGGATATGGTCAGAGCAATGCACGATGGCGGCGATGGTGGCGCTCATTGGGACGATGAGTTGCGCGGCGGCGGCGGTGGTGGGGCTATTAGTCCCTGGAACTTTTCTTTTGGAATTCTGCATCAGTCTGAGGGCTGTCTCTTATACACATCTAGATGTGTATAAGAGACAGGTATAACATCAAGGTGAAAATGAATAGAAATATCCATGTGGAGGTATTATTTGGGGAATAAATATGCAAGGAAGGAAAGTCTTGGAAAGAAATAAAGAAAGAAAAAGTGTGTTGTTGGAAGGAAGTACTATAGATGAGAGATTGTAGTGTACCCCAATTTATGAAGTGTGTTTCATAAATGGGATGCCTAGAATCAACTGACTCCCTCCTCTCTCCATCACTCTTCTTATGGGCCCATCTTCCCCATGCTCATCTTATATCTCTATTTTCTTGCACTATTTTAGCTATACTTACCATATTTTTAAAGTCCACCTTTTCGGTTTCAAATATCTCGATTGTTTAGATTTCTTTTTCAGTGGGAGAATATGTATAAGTAGATAGATTCAAATTTATGATCTCTCTATCGAGAATCTATAAAGTTTAATTAGTCCAGTTGTGCTTGTATTACATCTCGTATGATACATTATCGCGATTTTCATTCTCCCGTTTTACGGTAATAGCTCTAGTGTGTATTTGAATTGTTATTGTTTTTTGTATTTTTTTTATTGGTTTATTGACCCACAATTAATTAACGATAACGATGATAATAGTGAGAGGGGAAAAAAAAGAAAGTAAAAAAGTGGAGTCAATGATCTTGTGACAGCTAGAAAATGGGTGTTTGTGTTGGTAATTACCATTGAATGGGCTGTTATGTTTTAAATGATGGTTTTGTCTAGTTTTCCCATGCTAATTGGATTTTCTTTTTAATTATGTTTCTATTTGACTAATAACTCAATTACTCTTGTCTCATCTTCTTCTCTGTCTTTTTTTGTTCTCCTTTCAAAATTATAACTCTCTAACTATTCATTAAATTTGCATCTCCTCTTTCATTTATATGTTACACTCTTGTTATAAATTAATATATTACACACTCTTGCTACAAATTAATGTGTTGTTTTGACCCAAACACACAATAACATGTTACAAACCTCATTTTTTGTAACTCAAAAAATATGTTTCACTCATTTTTAAATTAATGAAGTAATGGTTATGATTTATTTCATAGTAAGAAAATGTTGATATCGAGATTTTTACTTTTTTTTTTCCTTCTTCTTTTTTACTTAATAAATAAATAATAATAATAATAAAATAAAGTGGGGATCAAACCTCCAATTTTAATTGATAATATGAAATTAAAATTTGAAGATTGAAAACTTAGCTAAAAAAGTAATTGCGCAAATTTATAAAACGGTAGATAAATATATTTGAAAACGACATAATTATTTTTCATTGACCGGGCACGACGTGTTTAATAAACAATTTTTTTTTTTAAGTAAAACATGTTTTAAAAGACAAATCATTCCTAAAAAAATGTAAAAATCATGGTTAATGTAATTAATTGTATTAATTTTTTTTGAAAATTTTTTACAAATAAAAAAAATGTCAAATTATTTATAGAAATAACAACAAAAAAATATTGATAGACATCGATAGATTTTTACCAGCGTCTATCACATAGTATCAATGGTAAATTTCTATAAATTTCTATTGTTGATAGATATTGATGGACTTCTATCAAAGAATATTAATTTTTATTATTTTGTGTAAATAGTTTACCTTATTTCTCTATTTTTTAAAATCCATTTTTTTAATCAAATAAAAAAAAAAAAAAAAAAAAAAAAAAAAAAAAGTGACAAACTTTCGTTATATATATATACACACTATCTTCTAAATGTGATGTTTGGTTTATTCGTTAAGTGAGATATAACTTAGTTGGTTTAGGCATCTACTATTAATCAATAAATTACATGCATATATTTATTAACTCATTTCTGCTGACCTACAAAAAAGATTATAAATAAAACATCATAGAAAATAACAATTACTAAAGTAGCTGAAAAATACAAAAGTCGATCTCTGTTGGTTGGATTCACTGAATTCGACAAATGTTATACATTTGATATATGCGTTTTTCAAATATGTCTTTTGAATTATTAGATCCAAACTGTATGAAATTCGAATATAACAACATCATGTTTGAGTACACCTATATTATGAATTTGAAATTTCATGATGTATAATTATATTTAATCAATAAATATAATAGCTCGGGTTAAAAACTTGTTTTAATTAAAATATGTACTATAAAATATATTATAATGATGTGATATTGTAAATAATAATTATACAAATTTTTTAACATATAACATACGATACAAAGCTTCTTTAGACATGCCACTTGACATAGGTCTTAAGAGTCGTTTAGGATGTTGTTATTTATCACATTTGGCAAGAGCGAAACCTTTGTATTCATGGTGTTACTGTACACGTCCTCCTCAACTGATCGGATTTTCTATGTTCACAGTGGCGTATGAACTCAAGTTGGTTTTTCTCTTTGGGACTTTTTTCTTGAGCGGTATTCTCCATTTCTCTATTTTTATGTTCTGGTTTCTCTTAGCCCCTCTAGTTTTGTGTTTATTTTGTTGGTACCTTGATCTCAGATTGTAAAGTCCTTTTCTTTTTATTGCAATACAATATTCATAATATATATATATATATATATAACATGATCATGAATTAATTCATAATCCTTTATATCCAACATAATATTTAGTAGGTAATTAGGATTAGTTTTATGGTTTAAAAAATAATCGTGGTTAGATTATAATACAATTATTTTATTTTCAAATCAATACTTTTACATTATTACAATTCGAACGATATAAATAATTGAAATTATACCACATATCGACTGTGACTACACGCGAGAGATTCTTGTATTAGTTTAATTATGATATGGTTTGTAATTTTAGAAATTGAAATATATTATTCTTTGCCATATTCTAATATGCTTCCAAGATATGGTATTTTTATATAACCCGTTATAACCTTATTGATGCTTTTATGAGATTGTTCCATAGTTTATTTTTCAAAATAATCTAATTTAAATTGTTTCTAAAACCAAAAGTGTATTTTGGTAGCTTGTAAAGTTTGGTAATATCATTTAATGAACATCATTAAACATTTAATAACTTAAACATACCTAATTAGTTTAAATAGTTCTGACTGAAACTAATAGTATTACTGCTAATAGTAGTGCTAAGACTTGGTCATAAACTAATAAATTCAATAAATTTGTACAAATCAATGACTTGTACTGTCTTTAAAAAAAAAAAAAAAAAAATCAATGACTTGTACTTAAAAAAATATAAATTAATGCCAACTTGAATGTAGTTTAATTGATTAAATCATATGTGAATAGGAGGACAGAAGTTCGTATTCTCTATTTGACATGTTAAACTAAAAAAAAGGTTCTTGGTTGATTGTCATGTTGATTTATAAGAAAAAATATTATTCTACAAAATTATAAATCTGAAATTTACAAAGTATAATATAATTTTTAATGAAAATTAGACAATTTTACAAAAGTATATCACAAAAGAAAAATGTTTATCTGACAATTTTACAAGAGTATATCATAAAAGAAAAATATTTACACGTGTTTATATAAATCAAATAAAAGTATAATATAATATTTGTCAATGAAACTCGGACAATTTTACAAGAGTTCATATATCATAGAAGAAAAATTTATGTAAATCAAGTATTTAAAATAATATACCATTTAATTATTTTTATTAAATTTGATTTCATAGTTGCCCTTGGACTAAATATCTCTGAAAAATATACTACATTCGTTACTATATGAAATTTATAATGATACTTAAACTCGATATACACTACGTTCTTTCTTTAATCCAATAAAATGATTAAAAATTTCACATCGATAGTTGAAAGGATTGTAAACTAGTAAAGAAAGAAAGGGTAAATATAAAATTTGCCCTAAAATTTCAAGTAATCCTAAGCCTACTTGATAAAAAATTGAGATTTTGGACTTCAATTTATAACTGTGAAGCTTTTGAGAGTGGAACTAAAAAAACACTACTTAAGTACTTAATAAAAAGGAAAAAAGTAACCCAAATACTTATACACATCGTCCTTGATTAAAAGAAGACAAACAAAACGACGAAAAAGACTAAACAACTTTCGATGGAAATTGCACAAAAGAAAAGGGTATTGAAATCGATGTCCACTAAACAAAGTTGTGAGATGGTCAACTAGAACACACTAGATTGACTAGCTTCTCCACTTCATGCATTTATGATTTAAGTTGTTTCGTTATCAATGTATGGAATATTCTCGAAATCTAAGAAAGTAATCTTTAAAAACTTGTTGAAATGTGAAAAATGGTAAATAAATCATGATTAAACATAAATAATAAAATGTTCATAAAGTTATTTTCACTGTTATAGTAAAAAAATCTGATAAAATTTATAAAATTGATTTATTTATATAAATATTTAAATTATATTGTGAACTTGAGAAGCACAACGAGAACACAAATATCAATAAAATATAATGTTGAAATAATTATAATAAAATAAAATAACAAAACATGAAATAAGAAATTTCTCTAAAATCTCAACTTTATCCAATTTTCAAATACATGTATTCCAAAACCCACAAAATGCCACTATTTATAGGCAAATTGACAGTAGGAGGTGGATTATATGGATATTATGACATGTAATGTTGAGACACATGTAAACACCTTGGGAGATGAGGGCATGACACATGATTAATGGACACTAAGCATGAGCATTAAATGAGCATGTATTATCATAATATTTATAGTACTCCCCATCGGATGCTCATTATATATATGAAATATGTCTTATTAAAACCTAACTGAGAAGAAGATCCACTGGAAAAAAATCACAGTGAAGTATATTTACTCCCCTTCATGAAAACATTACTTGAGATCTCTGAGTTGCCGCATTCCAATATTGTACACCAATTTCTCAAAGGTTACGGTTGGTAATGATTTTATAAATAAGTCTGCTAGGTTATCCTTCGAACAAATTTGTTGTGCAGTGATGTCACCATTTTCTTCAAGATCATGAGTGTAGAAAAGCTCGGGTGAAATATGCTTTGTTCTATCTTCTTTGATTTGGGATATGCATGTTGTATTGTATTCATATAATATCGTTGGAGGTTTTTTACTATAAGACAAATCGCGTGTTCCACGAATGTGTTGAATCATTGATCTTAGCCATACACATTCCCGACTAGCCTCGTGAATTGTAATAATTTCAGCATGATTTGAGAAAGTAACCGTTATGGTATGTTTCACTTATCATCGTGATATAAAAAAAAAATATTCTCCTTGTACGAAGTAACCTATTTAAAATCTAGCTCGTATGGGTTAGATAACTAACATGCATCTTCACAATCAACTAGACCATAATTAGATTTATTAGAATAAAATAAATCAATGTAAACTAATTCTCAAGTAAAACATACCATATATTTAACTCTACTCCAATATTCTCCCATTGAAGAAATATTATATATATGTAACAAACTTACTGAGAAATACTACAAAGTGCAGTGTATAAACTAATCAAGCTATATAAGTTCATTTATTTCTCAAAATTTATGGTTATTTAGAACCTAACAGTTTTCATCATATTTCTGGGATCATATGATATATCTTTTTCACATCAAGTGAATGAACCACCACAGGAGTATTCAATGATGTATGTAATTCACAAAAGATCTTTAATGTATAAATCGATGCAATTCCATCTACTTTATGCTTTATTTGCAAGCTAAGATAAAATTTATCATCTCAATTTATTTATTCAGAAATTCTATTGTCTTTGAAATCTCTTTTAGAGTTTATGCTCAAATCATCAACATATAGTAAATCTCAGGTTATGATTTATTTATAAAAGGATATGGTCAAATAAAGTTATTTTTGTACCCTTGTATCAACGAATATTGAATAAGACGATTCTCTAATATTTGAATTATAAGATTATGGTACTTTTAATTCTTCAAAGTTTTTCATAAATAAACATCATTATTAAGAGATTCATATAAATGTGATAGGACTGCATCCATAAGATGGATATTAAAATTTTCATACATGGTCAGATAAATTTAATATCTCATGGTATTGTATATCGATCATTAGAAAATATGTTTTCTCATAATCAATACCATTCTATTGCAAGAATTATTGTGAGATTTGTCTCGCTTTATATCTCATGACTTCGCTATATTTGTTTTTATAAATACTTCACTTGTATCCCACATGTTTGATATTCTCTGATGTCTGGACTATTATAGGGTTGACAAAATTCCCCGTGGGGACCTGCAACGATCGGGGCAGAAAATCCTCGATTTGACCGGGGATGGGGTCAAACCGGAAAAAAATTTTGGGGCCCCGTCCGGGGACAGGGACGGTATCCAGACCCTGACCCCGACACCGATTCGATATATTTTTATTTTTATAAATATATATTTATAATATATAAAATATTTTATTTATATATATGTTTATAATGTATAG
>NC_052357.1:79370621-79588450 GCF_009727055.1 Benincasa hispida | reverse complement strand
CCCTGCCCCACCCCGGCCCCATTGTCAACCCTAGACTACTAGTCTTCGCGATTTGAAAGATTACTTTATTTATATTGGACTGTTAATTTCCACATAAGTCAATAATTTCTATGTCGATATTTTTCATGCTCGCTTTCATAAATAATATCGTGAGTAACATTATATGCAAAAATGTTGTTAACTTATAAGATTCCATCATTTATTGAGATCTCATTATTATTCTCGTTTACTTTAATACCCTTATGAGTACTCATATCTAGGATTTATTCTAGAACATCCATGCTCTTAGCTGAGTCATTTTTTTTTACTACTTTTTTTCGAGGATTTTTATCTTTGTAACCAAATGGTCTATCACGTTTTGGCATGTCCCATACTCATCAGTGACAACTTACTACATTTAGTGGAGCATTTGTAGCTGGTATACATGACTTAGTCACTTTCTTAACATTTATAGATGCATCTGGTAATTGATTTACTATATTTGCAAATGAATTGTTTTATGAACTTTAGGTTCACATTGATCTGCACGGGAATCTAAATAGAACAATAATGATGCATTCCATGTACTTTATTTTTCCAATTTTTTAATTCCTCTCTCATATGTTGAAAAATTTGTACCATTAAAATGACGATCAACATATCATACAATAAATATATCACCCGTTGGGAATTCGAGATATTTAATAATTGATGGGGAATCATATCCAACATATATTTCTAACCTCTTTTGAAGACCCATCTTAGTACATTATGATGGAGTAATTGAAATATATACTCCATATCCAAAATATCGTAGATGAAAAATATATGGCTCATGGCCACAAAGCTAATTGTAATGGTAAGTACTTATGATAAGCTATTGCTTTAATGCGAACAAGTGACGCCACATGCAAAATAACATGTTCCCATGCATATTTAGGAAGCTTAGCTCTTATAAGTGATGGTCTTGCAATTGATTGCAAACATGTTATGAATGATTATGCCAAACCATTTTATGTGTGACACATGAGCTACAGGATGTTCAACACTTATCCCAATTGATATAATTATCAAAAGCTAGGAATGTAAATTCACCGACATCATCAAGACGAATGGTCTTAATTGTATAATAAGGAAATTGTGCTTTTAACTTAATTATTCAAGCAAGCAACATTGCAAATACAAGATTTCAACTTGATAATAAGCACGCGTATGACCATCTGCTAGATGAGTCTATTAATACCATACAATATCCTAAATGGACTACTTTGTGGGTTAATAGGTCCACGTATATCACCATAAATTCATTCTAAACATGTAGGTAATTCATCCTCATTTTAACTGGTGATGGTCTAGTTATCAATTTGTCTCGAAAGCAAGCATCACGTGATAATTCATTATGTTAAAGAATCTTCTGGCTCTTCAACGTGCGTCCATTTGAATTTTCAATAATTATTCTCATCGTTATAGATTCTAGATGACCTAATATATCGACTGTCATGCCAAATTATAAATATGCTTGGATTCATGAACTTATGGTTCATTGTTGCATATGTTTCGATTACTCGTATATTAGTATAATATAATCTAAAAGATAAATCAAGCAACTATTCTAATATACGTTTTTCATATGAGACAGTAGATATGATATAAAGATACTTCATATCATTATTTTTATCAATTTCAATATGATAACCGTTGCAACATATATCTTTAAAACTAAGTAGATCTCTCATTGACTGACCAGAGAACGATGCGTTGTCAATTGTGAATTTTGTTCCTCTGGGCAAAATAATATTTGCTTTTCCAAAGCATTCAATCAGGTTTGCAAAACTTGATATCGTATTGACTTTTGCATCCAACATTAACAGTTTGAAAAAATATTTTTTACTTGTAAGTATTGTATGTGTAGTTGCATTGTCTGACAGACATAGATATTTTTTTACTAATTTTTTAGTCACCCAACATATGAAAATGAACTAGGTTTCTTCATTAAATGAAAATAATTACAATAAGAAAAACAACTTGGAACATACAAATGTTAACCAAGGAAAAAAACATAAAAAAAGGGGACAACATCAATACTAAATATTCTCAAAATCAAAAGAAACGTTTGTCATGTCATCAATTGTGCCAATTTTCTCTATAGGAGTTTTGAAGAAAATGTGTCGCATCCAAATATGTTATATTAGATGTGTAAAATATCTTATTATCATGGTATGCAATAGGGGTGATCATTCAAACCGCAAAAACCGAACTGAACAGAAAACTCAGTGAAACCAAAAAATGCAGTTCGATCCGATTTGAAGAATTTTTGAAACCGAATTAATTCGATTCGGTTCAGTTCGGTTCGGCTTCACTTTCGAAAACCAAATTTGAAACCGAACCGAACCGTTTTTAACTATATATATATATATATTAAAAAAAGAGTAAAACCGAATTTAAAACCGGTCAATTTTTAATTTTAAAAAAATATAATATGGATTTTTTTTAAAAAAATGCCAAAACCGAATTTGAAACTGAACCTTCGATTCGGTTTGAACCAATAAATTGGTTCGGTTCGGTTTCACAATTAAAAAAATTTGGTTCGGTTCGGTTTGACCACCAAATCGAACCGAACTGAACCGTTTCCACCCATAGTATGCAAATTTTGCTTCCACATTTCCCTCTCTTTCATTCAGGGATACTTGATGGAGAGCAATTAGGTGTTTTGGTGTACGACAGTTACGTGATCACTGCCTAATCATTACACATCAGAAACATTTATTTTCAACACTTTTCGTACAGTTTTTCCTTTGTGATAATCATTTTGTGTGATTATTTTGAATTTTGAACGATTAGAAAGACCACCACGAAAATAATAATTATTTATTCCTCTACCATGGTCACGACCTCGACCACAATTTATTAACATTTACAACATTCACTTCAAGGAATGATGTTATTCTAGTTGGTCGAGAATCATGATTTTTCATCAATCACTTGTTATCTTGTTTGGTTACGAGAAGACATGAAATTAGTTTAGAATAACGTTTAAAACCTTTATCTCAATATTGTTACTGCATGAGCATATCTGAAATGAAGACAAATGTCTTCTTTAATATATGGATTTAAAATTCTGGAGCTTCAAATAGATCCATTTATGATGAGCTTTAGAAAGAAAATTTATTTTTCGATGATCACATTTTTATAGCATCCAGGTGTATTTTGGCATCAAACACTAATGACAAATAATTATTACAATTAATATCAAATGCTAGAAATTCGAATTTTATAATATTTCCGTAGCAACAATATTAGAAAATTTTATATTTATATTAGAAATTTAATAGATGTTAAATACGTAAATTAACATTTAATTTATTAATTATAAAGAGAAAAATTGACATACCTTTAAGACTTACCTTTAGTGAGAAAAATAGGAGCTCATGCCGATAACGTGTTGTGAACTTGAGGAGCACAACATGAACACAGATATCAATAAAATGTAATATTAAAATAGATATAATATAATAATAAAATAAATAAATATTAAAATAAATTAAACATAATATATAAATAAAATAAAATAACAAAATATAAAATAAGGAATTTCTCTAAAATCTTCACTTTTTCAAATTTTCATGGATTTTATCGCGTATCTTAAAAAACCCACCAAATACCACAATTTGATAAGTAGTAGATAAATTATATAGATACCAATAATATCTAATATCGACATATATAAATAACACTTTAAAAAGTGAGGGTATGATATATGGTTAATGAACACTATATTATCGTAATATTTATAGAAAAAAATAAATATTTTGGAAATGATATGGAAAATGAAGAAACGAGTTTGACTTAGGAGAGTAGGGAAATGGTAAGAAACCCTGCTGCTTCACTCCAGACCTGTCCTTCAAACCCCAATCTTTTCTCCATTTTTAGAGCGAATTATTGGCGCGTGTTCTACAATCTCCACTCCCCAAATTTTTAAACTCTAAACACACGCGCACACTATTATTTTCTTTTTAATATTTATCTTTTGTTCTAACTCATACGACGCCGTTTTCCGTTGCGAAATAGCCCCAAAACTACGACGTGTGTGTGTGTTCCTTCTTTCTTTACAAAGTCTCTTATAATTGTCTGTTTTTGATAAAAACTCTCCCTTTCCTTTCTTTTCCTTTCCTTCCTTTGTTGTTAAAAGTTGGGATTTCTGGGGGATTATTACATCACCACTTAGCAACAACAACAACACAAAGCATCTCTCAGGTCCGATCAGATCCATTCAAATCTCTTCTTTTCTTCTTCATCTTCTTTTATCTTTTTTTCATTTTTTGTTTTCAGTTTCTTTTTCCCTCTTGATTTTGGGTTTTTCTTGCCCCCTTTTTTCTTTTATTTCTGGTTTTGATTATCTCCTCAATTTGGGGGTGTTGTTTTTGTTGGTGGGGTTCTTCTCAATCCCTCTAGGGTTTCACTGCCTTTTGGGGTTTGTTTGTTTCTCTGGGTTAATTTTGGATTTGGGGTTTGTTTTTCCCTTTTGGGTTTTGAGCGGGAGTGGATTACTTGGAAATGTGTGGGATCGTGAGTTAGGGTTCGTGTTCAAAACCTTGTCTTTGCGTTCAAGTGTATGACGATTTGGTGCTGCTTATGCTTCACCGTTGGAGAAGAAGAAGAAGAAGGCGAAAGGGAAAGAGAAGAGGAACCGAAGAAGGAAGAAGGTGAAATGAAACCCATGATGCGTGAGGAGGTTTTTGAGAACCAGGATGACTCTGATCACATTGTGCGAAATGGTGATGATTCTCAAGGGAGTAACCCACTTGCGATTGGTGTTGATGATGGGCCTGAACGCCACGATGGTGATCGACTTAGATTGTTTGAGGATATGGTCAGAGCAATGCACGATGGCGGCGATGGTGGCGCTCATTGGGACGATGAGTTGCGCGGCGGCGGCGGTGGTGGGGCTATTAGTCCCTGGAACTTTTCTTTTGGAATTCTGCATCAGTCTGAGGGAGGAGAGAGTAGTAGCGGCTGGGCTTTGCCCCCGTCTTCTACGGTGGAGTCTTCTAATGAGGAACGCGATCGGGATGCACACCATAAGCGCGCTAAAGTTCACTCTAAATTCATGTGAGTCACTAGTAGACTGCTTCTGGATATGAATTATGCAAAGGTTTCCATGGGTTTGCCATTTTTCTTGGTTTTCTTTTGAGAAGGGGTGTTGGGTTTTTTCTTAAATGTTCCTTCTTTGTGGGATTTATGATTAGATGTTGTGGTGGTTTTAGGATTAAGATCGTTTGCAGTTATTGAGGTCATCATTTAGGAATACGTAGGTCTCTTCGTAATTTAGCTATCAACGCATGCTTTTTGTTGTTATTTTTGTGCCGGTAATCTCTGAATAATTTGCTGTTTTGAACTGCAAGTTAGCGATGAAAAATTACGCTTTTTATGATCTAGACGTGCTTCTATTCTGTATCATCTTTCGTTGACATATTAGCTTTTGGAAAATAGTTGTTCTCTAGATTTTCACTTTTGTATATAAGCCTATATTGCATAGCACCTTCTATTCTTGAATACTTGAAGTGGTATCTAATACGAGGCAATATGTTGTTACATTGACTATATCTAACATCCATCTTTATTGTGTGTATTAGACTGTGCAGTCTCTTTAGTCTTTATCATTGTATTTTAGATATCCTTTTTGGATTTCTAAATTAGAAATGTGTTTCTTAATCAAAAGCGGCACGTTGCTTGAAAAATCTAGGCTTTTCTAGATTATAAACGGTGTGCCAAGATGGTATCTGAAAGTCTTTTTCAGTTGTGAGTCTTCTGAGTGAGTTGTCACCATGAAAAAGTTTCCTTTTCATGAAATAGAAAATCATTTATTTTTGAGAAATTCAATCTATGGTTGTCTTTCTTGGAGAAGAGTTTGAAAGTGGAAATCTTTATTGTTTTTGATAGTCTTATTAACTGTTTTTTCGAAGCAACCCTTCATGTACGACGATAGTTAGTGTGTTTGAATGCACATAGGTTATCCTAATACATGATTTATTTATATACTGAAAATCAAATTTATGTCAGATTTGAGTCGTAAGTTTTTCCCATTTTAATAGGGAACAATAATTGAAATATTTTGTAACTTTTTAAATTGTTTTCAAGATATGCCCAAACAAGTCCTTATGTTTTCAAGCATTATCGACCTTGGTATATAGTTATCACACTCATTTGCAAACGTACTTTAGACACTACACTTTTGTTACTATTTACTAATTAAAAAAATGTCTTCATTAAGGTTTATCATCGCGGGATGAGATAATGGTAATTCGACTAGGTTGGTACAGGGTTAGAACTCCTAGTACCTTCCGTGATTTTGTCTTACTGCCAAATATGATCTTTTGTTGGAAACTCTGACCTTCACATGGCGGTTGATGATGTATCATATGATCTCTAGTTTAGAAAAGATTACACTCTGAGTTAACTAGAAGTAAGTATGTGCAGTAATACTCATGCTGGATAATTCACATTCTCTCAACCAATTAGATCTTGTCAAATTAGCAGCCAATCTAGTTTCCTATACTTTACAAGTTAGTCTAACTGATAAGTGGAAAATCAGAATTGGTGCATGTTATTCACTTTTAATGATTGTTTCTTATTTTCTTTTCTTTTCAATCTTCCCTAGTGAGAGCTCATTTGCAACTCCATGGCCTTTGGGTGCTGGAAATCCTATAAGAGATTATGATTTCATTCATGGATCATCTTCAATTATGACTAGGAATGAATTTCTATACCATGCTTCTGCATCAAGTAGAGTTGATGGCGACAAAGATTTGAAATCTAGTTTTGGCAGAGATGATGGGATCAATGAGAATGATACCTGTAGATCAGAAGGATTTGAAGTAAGGATGGATCTTACAGATGATTTACTGCATATGGTATGCATCTCCACAGATTATGATTGTTTTCTTGCTTGTTTATTTTTTTAATTTCTTGGATTTCTTATTCACATGAAGTTATTTCATCATTGATATCAGGTTTTCTCTTTCTTGGATCACATCAATCTTTGCCGAGCTGCTATAGTCTGCAGGCAGTGGCAAGCTGCTAGTGCTCACGAAGATTTCTGGAGGTGTTTGAATTTTGAAAATAGGAATATATCCATGGAACAATGTAGGTGATGTTTTTCAAGTAGTTGGTTTCTTCTTTTTTCCTTTTAATTTCCACAGTAGTTGAGTTGAGAATGAGATGATTTTTAAAATCTTGGCTGCCTCTTGGAAATAGAGGTGATATATTATGTTGCAACTTCAAAAATAGTAGGATCCAACATCCGAGTCTGGAATGTCTTTCGCACTCATGAAATGTTGTTAAAGCCTAGGACTGTTACATATTTGGAGCTTGTGTTAAGTACCCAGTATGATTTTTCTCCCTAAATCTTTTTAACTATGTATATATTCCATGAAGGAAAGAGTCAAAGAACTTGCATGCTATTTGTAGCTTCGGCATTCTCTTTGATTTTTTTGAAATGAGTCCTGGACACAATTGTATAAATGTGATAGGATGTGACAAATCTCTGTAGCGGTCTTGGTGACAGTGCCAATGCAACATTTTCAATTGTATTTCATGTTTAACCTACTTTTATCCAGTCATATTTTCTTTCTGCCCTCCATACAGGATAAATTTATCCGATTGTATTTCTTTGTGCCTCTGTATTAACAAATGTCCAATCATATTCTACTTTTCTTACTTTCTAACAATATCATTCTGATTTGGAGCTATTTGGTTAATTGATTATAAATTCTGGCTGCAGTTGAGGATATGTGTGGAAGATATCCAAATGCCACAGAGGTCAATATCTCTGGTGTACCTGCTGTTCACTTGCTTGCCATGAAAGCAGTTTCTTCTTTAAGGTAATGATCACCAATTTGTTATTTTGTTCTTTTTTCTTGAGAATTTTTTTGCTGGTGCTTATTGTTTATTATTGTCTCAGAAATCTGGAGGTTTTAACGCTGGGAAGAGGACAACTGGCAGATAACTTTTTTCACGCCCTTGCTGATTGCCATTTGTTGAAGAGTTTGACTGTCAATGATTCTACGCTAGATAATGTTACACAAGAGATACCTATAAGCCATGATAGACTGCGTCATCTTCATCTTACTAAATGCCGTGTTATACGCATATCTGTTAGGTTGCTACTGTCTATGTATCTTAAAGCCAACTGTATTTAATTGCATATATTCTTTGTCTAAAGCATGTTTTCTTGCAGATGTCCACAACTTGAAACATTGTCCTTGAAGCGCAGCAACATGGCACAGGCTGTTCTTAACTGCCCCCTTCTTCGTGACCTGGATATAGGCTCTTGCCACAAGCTCTCAGATGCTGCAATTCGTGCAGCCGCTATTTCGTGCCCACAGTTGGAATCTCTTGATATGTCTAATTGTTCATGTGTTAGCGATGAGACATTACGTGAAATTTCCACGAACTGCCCGAATCTTCAGCTTCTGAATGCATCATACTGCCCAAATATATCTTTGGAGGTGGCATACCATTTTAGTAAATTTTGAGCGAAAGTGACTAGTTTTTCCCTTCAGACCTTTTGTTTTTCCTGATGTTTTGGTTCCTTTTTCTTTTGAAGTCTGTAAGACTGTCAATGCTGACCGTGCTTAAGCTTCACAGCTGTGAGGGCATCACATCAGCTTCAATGACCGCAATATCCGGTAGTTCTAGTTTGAAGGTCTGAAATAACCTATTTCTACTGTTTCTATTTTCTGGTTGTCTGATGCTGTATCTGAATTAGTTGGAAATGGAATGGAGACTTATTGCAGGTTTTGGAGCTTGATAATTGCAGTCTTTTGACTTCTGTTTGTCTGGATCTTCCTCATTTACAGAATATCAGACTTGTCCATTGCCGCAAGTATGTCTTTTCGTCTCCAAGCAACTTATAGCTTTTATCACATGCTTAATTTCTTTCAGAATGACTTTTGTACTGGACCTTCACTTCTTTTCTTTGAGTTGAATCTGTTTTGCTATTCTTGCAGATTTTCGGACTTGAGTTTACAGAGTGTTAAATTATCGTCCATAATGGTCTCTAATTGTCCATCACTTCACCGGATCAACATCACTTCCAATTTACTTCAAGTATGTTATAATGTATCTTAAGGTTTTCTTCCTTATCATCTTATAGGGGTGTAAAATAACATTGGACTGTACTTTTGTGGACTTGCAGAAATTAGTGTTGAAAAAACAAGAGAGCTTGGCCAAATTGGTTTTGCAGTGCCCTAGTCTGCAAGATGTGGACCTCACAGATTGTGAATCTCTAACGAATTCGATTTGTGAGGTTTTTAGTGATGGTGGTGGATGCCCTATGTTGAAATCACTTGTTCTTGATAACTGTGAGGTAAGTTGCTTGGTGTTACGCTGTTACCCGTTAGTGTCATGGTATTAGTCCTTGTGATTTCATAATTTACAAATTATTTGGTTAGGACTTTGCATTGATTTCTAATGTGCACATGTTTCTTTTTCTCAGAGTTTGACTGCTGTTCGATTCTGTAGCAGTTCTTTAGGCAGTCTTTCCCTTGTTGGTTGCCGGGCAATCACTTCACTTGAACTTCAGTGTCCTAATCTTGAACAGGTTTCTCTAGATGGCTGTGATCATCTTGAGAGAGCATCATTTTCCCCGGTATGTGAAAACTGACAATTTGTGAATTTTTCTCGGTCAATAAAAATATTCTCCCAGGTGCTAAGGATTGGGGTTTCTTCTTTCTCTTCCTTTCTTAAGGTTGGACTGCGGTCACTGAACCTGGGAATCTGTCCCAAATTGAATGAATTAAAACTTGAGGCCCCTCGAATGGATTTACTTGAGTTGAAAGGTTGTGGTGGATTGTCTGAGGCAGCCATCAATTGTCCTCGTCTAACATCATTGGATGCTTCCTTTTGTGGGTTAGTTTGTTATGATTATTAGGATGACACCTTCTATTTGATGGATGCTGGTTGCTTATGTCGTTGAGTTCTTCTTTTTCCTTTGTAGCCAACTGAAAGACGAGTGTTTATCTGCAACAACTGCCTTGTGTCCCCAGATTGAGTCGTTAATACTGATGTCATGTCCGTCGGTTGGTTCAGAGGGACTTTACTCTTTGCGATGCCTTCTGAAGTTGGTTGTGCTCGATTTATCATATACCTTTCTGATGAGCTTGCAGCCAGTCTTCGAGTCTTGTATACAACTTAAGGTACCTTTTTAATAGATATAATGCTGTTTAGGCAATCTAATTTTTACTAAAAATATTATCATGACCCGTCTGAACTTCTGTTGTATTGATGCCTTTTTCTTTGTGTTCTTAATGAAGGTATTGAAACTACAAGCATGCAAGTACTTAACTGACTCATCCCTTGAGCCTCTTTATAAGGAAGGCGCTCTTCCAGCTCTTCAAGAGTTAGACTTATCTTATGGGACACTTTGTCAGTCTGCCATAGAAGAGCTTCTTGCTTGTTGCACACACTTGACTCATGTGAGCTTAAATGGGTGTGTGAACATGCATGATCTAAATTGGGGTTGTAGCATTGGGCAACTTTCATTGTCCGGCATTCCAGTTCCTCTTGTTCAGGCCACTCTTGATGAGATCGAGGAACCAGTTGCACAGCCAAACCGTTTGTTACAGAACCTTAACTGTGTAGGTTGTCAGAATATTAGAAAGGTTCACATTCCTCCAGCTGCACGTTGTTTTCATTTATCATCATTAAACCTCTCCCTGTCTTCAAATCTCAAGGAAGTTGACGTTTCTTGTTACAACCTATGCTTTCTCAATTTGAGGTTATACTCCCCTCCCTTTTGCTCCATTAACAATTCTAATTCATTTATTTTTTCTTTTTCATTTTCTCGTCTAGCTAAAACCGTGTTTTTGTCATCTAGTAATTGTTGCTCTTTGGAAGTTTTGAAACTCGACTGCCCAAGGTTGACCAGTCTCTTTCTTCAGGTAATTCTTTTTTCTTCCATGTTAACACTAGTCCACTCTGAATAGTCCAAAATCTGGTCTTCCAAACAAACTGAAACTAACAGTAGGGGATAAGTTGGACAAAAAATGGGGTCAAGACAGATTACAACTCACAAGTCCACACTATAAGAACTCAGTCAATGACTGGGTTGAACTCCCACCCTGACCCCCACTCCCCCTCCGTGTAGGGCTGTAGGCCTCTGGTTTTAAGGACCCCAATTTTGTTTGCATCCCCCTCTCCACTTCAACTTTTGTAGGGGGATAGGAATTCATCCACTGTTGGAATCATTTGATTTTAGTTGTTTATATATATTTTGTATCTTTTACTGCTGTGTTGTTAAGCAAAGAAAAAAGAAACGGGAGCTAAGAGATGCATGTGATATGAGGCTAACTAGATCTGTGTTTTCCTAGTCTTGCAACATTGAGGAAGAAGTGGTTGTAGCTGCAGTATCGAAATGTAGCATGCTTGAGACGTTGGAT
This sequence comes from Benincasa hispida, assembly GCF_009727055.1. Lineage (NCBI taxonomy): Eukaryota > Viridiplantae > Streptophyta > Magnoliopsida > Cucurbitales > Cucurbitaceae > Benincasa > Benincasa hispida. Next base: position 79,577,033 of record NC_052357.1, on the reverse strand, counting down.
GTCCGCTTTTGTCCGAAGGTAAAGGGTGTCTCTCTTTGCTTCCTCTACATTGTTTGAAAGTTTTGGCACAAGATAACGTTACTTTTGGCTAACTTCAAAATATTTCTTCTACTTGCAGATCTCCTCTATTAGCATGGTACAACTGCGAATTGCTTGTCCGAGTTTGAAGCGGATCTTCAGCAGTCTGTCTCCAACATGATTAATTCTTCTTTTCCCTTCAAATTTTTCCTCCCACTTGTTAATTTCGAGTCTTGGAGACGACCTGAGTTTCGTCACTTTATGTATATGGATGGTCCTGAATTCTGTCAGCTTCCGTCTTCTTGGGGTATATAGTTAGTCATCTTTGTGGCACCTTAAAAAAAAAGTTATCTTCTGTCTATATTGATATACCTACTAAGTTAGCCTTCCATCTTTAATTCAGTTTTGCAGTGTCTATGAGAGAGATTAAGAATGAATGATTGAGCACACATTATTATTAATATTCTATCGATAACAATCAATTTCTTCATTCATATGCGAACCATTCATCCTATTATTACATTTCTGATTCTTACTGTCATTGTTTTCTCACAATCATGGTTTAATTTTAATATTACCGTGAAAAACATACAATCAATCCCTTGATTCGATTAGGATATTAAGAAAATTTGACTGATATCTGTCGGGGAGCAAGTAAAATATGGAAAGCTCCAAAATTTTATGGGATGTTAAAAAGTTAGCTTTTTTATGGAAAAATCTGAAACGGGTCATCGTTGTGGTGCCGACACTAAACTTTGAGCACTTCCACGCAATAAATTTGTTGGCATATTCAAAAGCAGAGATGGAATATTATAATGGAGAAGGTAGATTAGGACATTGAGACAGCTTTGTTTGAGAAATAAACGAACAGCCACCGACAAGACCTCAGGAACCAACACACGTGAAGTGTTATTAACAAAACAAAGCAAAACGATTTTTCTTTTATTTTGAGGTTAGTTGCGTCACTGGGCACTGGGCAATGGTGATTTCATTGCTGCAGCCGATCTGTTTGGTTTGGGCCCTGAAAAAGCCTTTTTCCAGTTTGTGGTTACTGGCTGTCTCTCACTCAGCCAATTCAATAGCCGCTGCCCTTTGAGTGAAACACAAGTTTCTCCATCGCTTGAATCTTACTTTTTCTTCATTTCTTCATCCCTCTCTCTTCTCCGTAAGACAGCTGCAATGGCGACCAAGATTCTGTGGTGTCTCTTGTTTTGTGCCCTGTTCGTCGCTGTTTTTTCTGCAGCGGATTGTAAGTCGAAGTTCTCGCACCCACTTGCTCATTCTTCTTAATTCAACAGCCATTTCTGTTCTTGAAGCTCACGATTTCAAGTTTTTTGTGTACTTTGCATTTGTTGGTTCTAGATTTGAAGATTCTCTTCTGGGCATGTTGTAATTGTCTGCATTTGACTTGGGAGCTTCTGTTTTTTCTTCCTTTTCGAATGTTCAACTAAAAAATGCTACTGGGTTTTTGCATTCTGACCTAAATGGTTGATTGGTAACTTTGATTTACGGCCATGAACATTTCTTAGTTCAGATCTGTAACTAATCTACAGCTTTTCTTAGTTCAGAAATGTGCTTTGAAGTTGAACTTCTGTGTTACCTTACCAACATTGTTTGGCCTTTCCTATTTGATGACTAGTTTCTGATTTTGTTTTTGTTCTTGAGAGTATGAATTTGTCCCTTTGTCTACTTTAGATTCTAATCGAACTCGAAAACTTACTGCTATTGATTGGAACAATTGCAGCAAATGTGACTGATAACCCTGCTGATAAACTAGTCGCAGTGCTTAACAAGAATAGAACTGCTCATAAGTTATCTGCTCTAAAGGACAATCCTGGCTTGGCATGCCTTGCTCTTCAGTATATTAAGGCGTACCAAGGGAAATGTGGAGCAGTCGGAGGTCCCGACGGAATGAAGCCTCCGAATTCTGCGTTTATTGAAACTTTTGCTCCTAACTGTGGAGTTGTTGTCTCGTCTCTCGCTCCAATCACGGGGCGGTTGCTTGGTTGCCAGTCTAAATATGTACATGCTCCTGAAGCATTTTCTGATGTTTTGATGGAGAATAACAAGAGCTTGGAGATACTCTACTACAAGAATAACACAGAAGTTGGGGCTGCTGTGACTGGCACAGATGGAGGTTCTCCTTACTTTTGGTGTGTGTTGTTCAGCAATGGCAGCATCTCTAACAGCTTTGCCTTTGAGGGAGGAGTGGCCAAGTTAACGCGCCCCGGTTGCTACAGTGGGGCCAATGACCAATGCAGTGGAGCTGATAGCCAGTTTTCGACCACCCGTATGTTGCTATCAGCCTTAGCATCTTTGGTTGCCATGGCATTTGCCTTTAGTTTATGATCATAGGTCTCATCCAAACACAAAAAACGTCGGTTTTACTTGCTTTTCAACCATGTATTTTCTTTGTTAATGGCTGGGCAGTGTATTCTTTGTTTGATTTTCTGTTTTTCGATTTGTTTTCGAATTGCTCAATTCGTGCTATTTGGTCATCAAGTCATTATATATTGTAAAATCTCATGTATTCTTGGATCTCATAGGGGAGCCATTTTTCCTCAGTGAGTTGATAAAGAAAGTTCCACTTTATTAAGTACTGTGATGTTTGAATCAGTTTTAATTTATGATGATGAAATACCGATATGAAATAGAGAACGCTTCGCATAATCTTCCATTCGAATACGCAATGAAAAGAAAACTGCTACAAATTTGTTCAACTCTAAGCTTACTGTCCATTGATGAAACTGAACAGTTTTTTGAAAGTTAAGAAAACACAAGCAAACACAAAGAAGAAATTTGAAAGTTGAGGTAGGCTCTAAGACTCCCAAAACATCAAAGAAGCTTTACACTTCAAAACAAATGCAAGAAGCAGAAGAATGATGAATATGCCACAAGAAGAGCCACCAACTCTGTGAATCCAATAAGCATCAAATCTAGCACATCTCTGTTCTAAGTGAAGCACTCCAGCAATAATGAAGATCAAGGTCATGAGAAGAGCAGGCAACCAGAAGCCAAGATTAATGGATGATTCCTCCTCTTCCAACTCCTCGATGCTCGGCCTCCGGTCGATATAGAGCGGCGAAACAACCGCGAGAAGGCCGAGGCCTACTGCCACCCACCGGTCGTAGGAAGAAAACCTGCTCCTCCTCGACGTAGCGCCGATCCCAACCTCCATGGAGATGGAAAACTAAGTACTAGTTCTCTCGAAGTCTTATGGTGGTGTTGTAATGGAACTGTTTTTTTGCTTTTTTCTTGTTTAGAAAATGGGAATCTTTTTGGTTATTGAAGAGGGAATTTGTTCTGTGGAAGGAGTCTTGAAGAAGCTTAATTGTGAGAAGAATTATTCCCCATTAATGAACAGAGTCTTAGTTCATTGTTATTATTATTATTATTTTGGGTTGGAATCTGATTCTAGTGTAAATTGAAATTTACAAATCAAAAGAAACTAGATATGAACATTGTTGGAGAATGTACATCTGTCAAGCTGATTTTTTTTAGCCTATACATCAATTTGATTTCTTTCCAGAATTATTTAAATTGAATTGATTTTTTTTTGTCACGTGTAACATAGTTTATGAAAAACAAATCAAGATTTAATAAAATAAAAGGTCATACAATATTAAATTTTTACACACACAAAAAAAAAGAAAAAAAATATTATAATATGATAATTTTAAAAACCAAAATTTGCCATTGAATTTCATATTCTCCATCACCTGCAATAGAGCATTCTCTTCTCTGCACAACAATACTCAGAAACTAATCAATAATATGTTCATTTGAATTTGAAAAAACTTTAAGTTTTGAACCATAGTTTGAATTTAGAACTTTTATGCTTATTTAATTTTAATCTCTCCATAGAGAAACACGAGTTTTGATTGATGACAATGCTTTTACCACCTTTGATTATAGCATAACCGTTTATTAACAATCATGTTACATTCCCTTTTAGTGCATTAATGTTAGATTTTATCAAACGAAGGATATATTTTTTTTAAAATCAAAGAAGTACTAATATCTTTGTTAAAAATTTCAAATCAAGTTATTTTGAAGTTGTCAACTGAACTATTATCAGTAAGGATCAAGTTATTTTGAATTTATCAATTGAACTATTTGTTCACACGAGATTTCAAGAGAAATTTATTTCGTGAAACTTGAACTTTGTATTTGTATTAATTTTGTATTTGTGTTAATTTTGTTGAAAGTGAGTACAATATCTAATACATAATATTTTGATGCTTTTAAAATAAACTATAGTCTTTAAGCTGTTGATCTTCTTGAATGATCGGTCTTTGGGCTGATCTTCTTGGATGATCAGCCTTTGGGCCTTTTTATCTTCTTGGGAAATTGAACTTTGGGCTTTTTGATCTTCTTGGACGATCGGCTTTGGGCTTTTTAATCTTCTTGGATGATCAGCCTTTGGGCTTGATGATCTTCTTGGAGGATTAGTGTTCGCACGAGGCTTTCGAAGAAACTTGTTTTGTAGAGTTGAACTTGGGTTGGTGTTGGTCTTGATGTTGATTTGATGCGATGTGGTTTAATCTCTAGTACTTGATCCTCTGATTCTCTCCTGGTTGAATGCGTACGCTTGATGTATAGAAGCGGGGTATGTGGATGTCCTTGAGCTTGAAGGCTTGGAAGAATACTTGTATTTTCAAAGGATTTCACTCTTCAAGCGTGGTCAGAGTGCTTGTATCTTCAAAGGATTTCAGTTTAAATAATGCTTGCATCTTCAAACGACTTCAATCTTCAGAATGCTTGCATCTTCAAAGGACTTCAGTCCTCTTCAGTCTTTAGGTGGGCTTCAGTCTTCAGGTGGGCTTCATGAGCTTCATGGGCTAGAGTGTAGAATTGTTGATCCCCACAAATGAGGAGAGTCTCTCTATTTATAGAGTTCTCATGTGGCTTCATGGGCTTACGCTTGGTTGGTACTTTTAACCCAAATAATAATATCAAATTGGGTCAAATTAATCTTATCTGATTCAACGGCCATGATAAAACCATGTGGCGTCATCGAAATTTGTAACTTCAATTTAGGACACATGTCACCTCCTAGTTGATCACATTTTCAGTTTTGTATCATACATAATTGTACTCTATTTTAGAAAAATATTTGTCACATTTGATGAATTTGTTTAAGGTGAATTTGATGGTAAATATATGTTCCTTTTGCAGCAAAGAAGAATAAGATACATGTCATATTTTTTATGTGTATACTAAAGGATACATCACTTTGATTTGGAATTTCTTCACTAATTTAATGAATAATGTGGCAGTTTGTGATTGGTCCAAAATTTCTCGTTCAACAAATGTCTCATTTCGAGATTTATGCACATATATGAGTGGATGAATCTTGAAAAATATAAAGTTGGAATCAAAATCCAAATATATCTGTTCTTGAATTTGACGTCAATTGATGTGTCAGTCAAACTATGAATTTAGTACATAAATTTAACTGGGGATAAATTTTGGAATATGACCAAATTTTAATTTGAGATTTTGCTCCAATTTGATTTGGATTTGAGATAAAATTTGAGATATGCTCGAATTTTAATAAAAGATCAATTGAGATTTCTTTTCTTATCCACAATCTATTTTGATTGAAGATAAAAACTCAAGTTTGAAAAACTTGAATTTGGAATATGACCAAATTTTAATTTGGGATGTATTTTAGATTTTTCCACAATTTGATTTGGAAATAGGGATAAGAATCTAAATTTGGATGAGTTTGATATAAAATTTGGAAGATGTCCAAATTTGAGATTATATCCACAATTTAATTTTAAAGTTGAACAATTTGACTTTTAATAAAATTTGTAATATGGCCAAATTTTAATTTGAGAGAAGTTTTAGTAAAGTTGAATATGGGCCTTCAAGCTTGCTTACGGTGAAACCACATTCTTTTTGTTAAATTGGATAAATCCCCAAAAAATATCAATTTAACCCAAAATTTGTTAGATCTTCTCAAATGCGATATGTTTAGTCCAATCTAAAATCCAATCTAAAATATCAACTTCTTCTCTAATTTGGCTTTTAAATCTTAACCACTTTTGATTATTCATCTATAAATTGAACTCATAAACTTCATAGAATTTACATTGAGTGAATCAACTCCATTGCATCTAAAAACTTCTTCAAGAGCTTTTTATTATTTCTTTCGTTTTTTTTAATGTTTCTTGTTTTTCTTCGCCAAGTCAATGGAAACAGAGCGCTCTCTCGTGACTGATCTTCTTTTTTTTCTTCTTTTTTTCTTTTCTAATTTCTTCAGCATGTTTTCAATCTTTCTGTTTTCCTCACCTTTTTCCAAGACTTTTGTGGTTGATCATTTCCTTCGGGACCCATCAGCATTACGTTGCACTTGATGTGTGGTCATCGACAACATCAACTTTTGCTTCTATTAGATTTTTTTTACAGCCAATTTCTCATGGTGCTGAGATGATGTGTGAGAGAGGAAGAGAATAAAGTTTTTTTTTTCCTTTTTAATTTCGTCCTTTTATGAAGATCTTTTCTTAATCTTTCTTTCTTCTTCCTTGTTTTCCTTGGCTTTCAACATTTTTTCTTGCAGATTCTTTTACCATCATTGTTTGCAAAGTCACTGTAGTCTAGCACCGTGGAGATGGAAGCCACCCGCCGCGGATGGTGATGGTGTGGATTCGCTTGAGAAAAGGATAGGGTCTGCTGACATGAGCTTGGGAGGGAGTGACATAGTAGAGAGAGATTTAGTGGGAAGTGAGATAAATTTTAGGGGCGACAGATGTGTAGAAGAAGAAGAAAGATTTAGTTTTTTTTTTTATTAAAGGTTTGGTTTTATCTTTTGACCAAATTTTTTTGTACTTTTTTTAGTTTTTTTTCTTCTTAATTTCCTTTCTTTATACACTTTTTTTCTTTCGTTTTTTTGGTTCTTGTTTCACATTTTTTTTTGTTCATATTACTCTTTTCTTTTCTTTTTTAATAATTTTTTTTCATTTTTTCTCTTTTCTTTTACTTTTCTTTTTCCTATTTTTCTTTTTTTCATTCTTTTTCTTTTATTTTCTTCTTTTCCTCTTTTATTTTCTTATTTTCTTATTTTCTTTTCCCTTTCCCTTTTCTTTTCTTTTTGTTTCTTTTTCTTTTTCTTTTTCTTTTTCTTTTTTTAACTCTGTTTCCACTTTTTGTTTTTTCTCTTCTAGAAACAAGTCAAATTTAGACAATGAATTGAATCTAACATTTTTTTTTTTTGTAATTTTGCCCTCTCCTTTTTTATGTTTAATTTTTTTAGTTCACCATTTTTTTAACAACTTGCCCTCACTTTTTTTTACAGGAGTTAAACTATTAGGGTGAAAAGTAAATGAGGTGGCAACATCGAACAAAGCTTGAGGATGAGCTATTGTGAGGATGAATCGAAACCAACTACACCAGACTTTAGAGGTGGAGGTGGAGTGCACAAAACTTGAGCGAAAGCCGCACTTGAATTTTGGTGATGAAGTGAAGTTACATTTGAATTTTGGGGAGGAAGCGAAGCCGCACTTGACTTGTGAAGATGAAGCGAAGCCGCACTTGACTTGAATGCGCACTTGACTTGAATGCTTCACAACTAAGTTTGACGAAGTATCAACGAATGCTTCACAATTAAGTTTGACTTGAAGTATCAACGAATCCTTCACAATTAAGTTTGACGAAGTATCTTTGACTGCTCCGCATTTAAGTTTGATGAAGCACCAGCGAATGCTCCACATTTGAGTTTGATGAAGCACCAACGAATGCTTCGCATTTGAGTTTGATGAAGCACCGGCGAATGCTCCGCATTTAAGTTTGATGAAGCACCAGCGAATGCTCCACATTTGAGTTTGATGAAGCACCGGCGAATGCTCCGCATTTGAGTTTGATGAAGCACCAATGAATCTTTGGCAGTAGGCTTGACTTTGCGACTTTGAGCATGAAGATGGCATTGAAAAGCCTCCAAACTTGAGCATGAAGATGGAGAATCGATGAAACCTCTGAACTTGAAGATGGAGAAGCATCGATGGAGCCTCTGCACTTGAAGATGGAGGAGCATCAACGAAGCCTTCGAATTTGTAGATGGGCATCAAAGAAGCCTATGAAATTGAAGATAGAGGGAAATCGACGAAGCTTCTAAACTTGAAGATGAAGGAACATTGACAAAGTCTCTGAACTTGAAGATGGAGGGGCATGCAATCCAACCCTTGAACTTGGAGACAGAGAAGCAATAGTGCAACCATTGAATTTGGAGATGGAGAGGCATCAATGTAACCATCGAAGTTAGAGTTGTAGAATCAATAGTGCAACCCTTGAACTTGGAGACAGGGAAGTAGCAGTGCAACCATCAAATTTGGAGATGGAGAAACAGCGTTGCAACCATCAAAGCAGTAGCCCGATCCTCGAATTTGGAGATGAAGAAACAGTAATGCAACATCTTTATAGAGGAAGTAGAACTGCAATAACTTTTGGAGAAGAAGCGAAGCTGCAGGGAATAATATTTTTTTAGGGGAAGTAGGGAAGTCGTACCAAACTTGAACTTCGAAGAGGAAGAAACGAAGCATCCAAACTTGACTTTAAAGAGGAAGTGGTAAAGCCTCCAAACTTGACTTCAAAGAGGAAGAAACGAAACATCCAAATTTGACTTCAAAGAGGAAGTGGTGAAGCCTCCAAATTTGACTTCGAAGAGGAAGCAAAGCGCCATTCCAAGTGTGTGCTTTTTTTTACTGTGTTAGCTTCTTAAATGGACGAATATCTTCAATTTGTTGTGTTGCCCCTAACAAGGATGAACATCTTCAATCTGTTGTATAGCGTCATACGTAGGGTGATTGTGGTACCTTTTTTATGGACTAAACTTAAATCTCTTTAAGTCGTCTGCCTACCTTTGAAGAAAGAGATCAAGTCATGACGTAGTTCAAATGTTTTTTTTTTGGTGAACTGAACTTGAAGTTTCTTTTAAGTTGCCTACATACCCTTAACAATGATAGGAATCAAGTCATAACGTAGTTCAATAAAGAGATTTTTCTCGGCCATTCACCTTTTAAGCTCATGCGGGCCAAGAGCACCATGCAGTTTAGGCTCTTGCGATGAAGAGCTTCTATACTTAAATTTTAGAGGCTCTTATTTCATCATGGCTTTGATCATCCTCTTTATTTGTAGAATTCGTCAATATGATGAGTTTTGGCTTCACTATCAAGAAACCTTCTATATTTATATCAATAGACAATTTCCTCTTCATGCATGAAGAAATACGACTGTGAATCTTTTCGTCGTTGTTTTCTTCATGAAATGATGTTGCCTTCAAAAATTTTATCCTTCCTTTATGTTGATCGCTTGTTGTCTTGAGACGATCAAAGGAAGATGTTGAAGGTCGATCTTTCTTTGATGTGAAGATACTTAACCTCTTGAAAGCTGAAGTTCGAATTGCAGTAGACATTGAACATTGGTTTCCTTCTTCTATCGTGGCCATACTTAATCTTTGAAAGACTGGAGATCGAGTAGTTGAAGGCTTGATACGATCCAAAACAAAAACTCTTTGTTCGGTTTCTTTTGAATCATTGACTTCTTTAATAGTTATATGTTTGTTGTCAACTTTCGCTTTGCTGACAACATGACATCCAATAACTTTTGATACTTCCTCTGAATGATTATTGAGAAAGTTTTTTGGGAGAAATTCTGCCAAACTTATCGGCCGTCGAAGTTGAGGAAAGTCTTCGTTCTTTCTTAGCAGGCTTAGGCTTCCATGCCTCATTTTTCCCTTTCTTTATATGAGTCTTGTTCCTTCTTCTATAGCTTTGATAGAAGCACAATTCTTTTTGGGTGGAATTTAGCTGTCTTCTCCTTCGATGAGTCACAACTATCCATCCTTCATTGTCATCTTCAACAGGATCATTTTTGCTTCGAAAATCTGTTGTTAGAATCTCTTGCTGGAACCGAACGACTATAGGCTCAAAAGTCCCAAACTGGATGAAGCTTTCTCTTTGATCATGAGACACAGGCGGTGTTTAAACACTTGAAGTCATTACTACTGCCATATGATTTGTTTGAGTTATTTCATCAAGCTCCAACTCAAGTTTCTTTTCACGAGCCAACTTTAGAATCAGTTCATTCAGCACAAAGCACTTTTCAACTGGGTGACTAACGACTCGATGATACTTACAATAGTTAGGATCATCTACTTTTCTTGCTTGTTCCGGTCGCTTGCATTCTCACAGTTGAATAAGTTGTTTCACTAATAATTGTTCCAACATATCGGCAACATCAGAGTCTGGGAATGGATAAACCTTCTCATGTTTTTCTTTGAGAGTTAGCCGATGCTTCTGGCCACCATCATGTTTTCTTCAAGGCTTTGTTTCTTTTCCTTTGGAGGAAAGTTTCAACAGGGTTATCTGAATAACCATAGATTCTTTTGTGGCACTATCCACGATATTTTCAGTGCCCTTGGCTTCATACTTGTATTTTCTCCCTTCAGGGACTAGGAAATCTTTAGTTCACCTATTGGCGATGCCCAGCTTCATATCATGAGCGTGTGTTGCCAACTCCTCAAATGTATGAGGTTTTATCCTTTGCAAAATGTAGGGAAGTTCCCAGTGCATGCCTTGGGTGCACATCTCCACTGCAGATAATTCAGTGAGTCTATCTTTGCAATCCAGACTTAGAGCTCTCCATCGGTTGATGTAATTGATGACTAACTCTTCTTTCTACTGTTTTGTGTTCGTCAGCTCCATCATGCTAACGGTATGCCTTGTGTTGTAGAAGCGGTTGAGAAACTCCCTTTTTAGCTGTTCCCAACTGTCAATCACTTATGGCTCTAAATCAGTGTACCAATCAAAAGCATTCCCTTTTAAGGTTCTAAAAAATTGATTGACTAGCAGGTCTTCTTTAGTTCCTGCATTTTCACAAGTTTCAATGAAATGAGCAACATGTTGTTTCAGATTGCCCTTTCCGTCGAACTGCTTGAACTTTGGAGGTTGATACACAACTGACATTCTCAAGTTGTCAATTCTCTTGGTGTACGACTTGGAGTACATAAAGGAAGATTGCGATGGTCCTCCATATTGAGCCCTTATGGAGTTTGTAATCATATCTTGCAGCTGTTGAACTGACAGGGGGCGACAGCAGTAGAATATTCCGGCTAGTCTTCCTGCAAGACAGTTTTTCCTTCGTCATTGTACTTTGTAGCTAGAGATTGATTCGATTCAGCAGTATCTCGAGCTGTATCTGATCTCTTAAAGCAGCGATTTTATGATCTCACTCCTTTACAACTTTCATTAGGAGATTTATCTTTCTTTCCATTTCTGCCATGGTTGACTCAGTCGTTACATCAGCCATCATGACAGACACTACGTCAAGGTATGATTCTTCCTTTGATTGCTCAAAAGCAGAGGCATAGTTGTCAAACAATGGATTTTCTCTTATGATGATCTCACCTTTAGAAGATTCCATCATCTGCTCCCAGATTTTCTCTATGAAGACAAAACCTTGTTCTTGCTCCTGCATATTCTCCTTTGAATGGTTGTAGGTGACAAGTCCCTTGTAGGTGTTACTTACAACAGTTGCTTTGGATGCAACTTTCTTTGGTGCCATTAGTTTACTTGAATGTTGAGAGAGATGAGAGGTAGATAAGTCACACTAGGCGTGCCAATTTGTTTGCACGAGATTTCAAGAGAAATTTATTTTATGGAACTTGAACTTTGTATTTGTATTAATTTTGTGGAAAGTGAATGCAATCTCTAATACATAATATTTTGATGCTTTTAAAATAAACTATAGTCTTTAAGTCGTTGATCTTCTTGAATGATCTACCTTTGGGCTTGTTGATTTTCTTAGATGATCGACCTTTGGGCTTGTTGATCTTCTTGGACGATCGACCTTTGGGCTTGTTGATCTTCTTGGATGATCGACCTTTGGACTTTTTGATCTTCTTGGATGATCGACCTTTGGGCTTGTCGATCTTCTTGGATAATCGGCCTTTGGGCTTGATGATCTTCTTAAAGGATTAGTGTTTGCACTAAGCTTTCAGAGAAACTTGTTTCGTGGAGTTGAACTTGAGTTGGTGTTAATTTGATGCAATGTGGTTTGATCTCTAGTACTTGATCCTCTGATTTTCTCCCGATTGAATGCGTACGTTTGATGTAAAGAAGCGAGGTGTGTGGATGTTCTTAAGCTTGGAGTCTTGGAAGAATGCTTGTATCTTCAAAGGACTTCAGTTTTCAGAATGCTTGTATCTTCAAAGGACTTCAGTTTTCAGAATGCTTGCATCTTCAAAGGACTTCAGTCTTCAGAATGCTTGTATCTTCAAAGGATTTCAGTCTTCAGAATGCTTGCATCTTCTAAGGACTTTAGTTTTCAGAATGCTTGTATCTTCAAAGGACTTCGGTCTTCAAGTGTGGTCAGTTCCAGGAGTCAAGGAGTCTTCTGATTGTAGAGAATTCCCTCTAAGCTCTCTGGAGTGTAGAATTTCTTACTCCCACAAATGAGCAAAGTCTCTCTATTTATAGAGTTCTCATGTGGGCTTCATGGGCTTAGGCTTGGTTGGTCCATGGACCTAACCCCGTGGGGCCAACTAATTTGTGTCATTTGGGTCAAATTAAACCTATTTTTGGGCTCAATTGAACTTTTAACCCAAATAATAATATCAAATTGGGTCAAATTAATCTTATCTGATTCAACGGTCATGATAAAATCACGTGGCCTCATCGAATTTTGTCTTCAACTTCAATTTGGGACACATGTCACCTTCTAGTTGGTCCCAAATTTGATGATTTGAAATTTCGTAATTAATTTATTGAATGATGTGGCAATTTGTGAGTGGTCCAAAATTTCTCGTTCAATACTACTAATCAATTATCCATTATGTTATGCATCTTCAAAATCTAAACTCTAAATCTTAAAGAAAGATAAAGGAAATACGCATTGAATCTAAAAAACTAATAAGATCACTTGAAAACACATTTAAAAATATTTCTAATATTATAAATGATATCTAATATTGGTTTTTCAGTTTTATATTTTAATGATTTTTAAAGTTTTTCAAATTCAATGAATTTTATTTTACTTTAATATTATTATATTTTTCATTTTTTTCTATTTGCAACTTAAGATTGGATTTTGGTTATAATTTATACGTTAGTTCTTATTTTCGTATACTAATGTATACATATTTTTATTTTTTTAATAAAGTATTTTTGAAACAATTTAGAGAAAAAAAAATTCAGGTTAAGAAATTTTTTCGTTTTAACTTAGCTTTGTTTTAAAAACTTTGATAAATATTTTAAATTTATTATGGGTTATTTTCAAATATAGAAATACGAACCAAAATATTTATAAATGTAGCAAAATGTTACTGTCTATTAATTACTAGTGTTTATAAAGTAGTATATCGGTGTCTCTGTCTATCATGATAAATTGTGACATTTTGCTATATCTTTGGCATTTAAAACAATTTTCTTTTATTATTTGCTTATATTTTTGGATGGATGATTTTGTAAAAGTTTATTACGGTCTTTTAAATTAATATTACTTAATTTAAATGTTACATCAATGTATTTATATGAATGTTAAATTATAAGTTTTGTGTCTAAAAGTCTCTTACAAATGCTTAACATATATCTAAACTTTCAATTTTGTGTTTAATAAGTTCAAGATATATTCAATTTTTTTAAAAAATAATTCTTTTATTGGATAAAAAGGTTAATTTTCTATCTAATTGAGCTTTTAAATTCAATTTATTTAACAATGTAATGTACATTGATTTTTTTCCGCAAAACTATGTCCAATAAAAGTGGGGTGGTATATGCATACCCTATGAATAAGTAATAATTTGAGAGTATTCCAAATATCGTATCTCAATAGATTAATTATGCAATTCAATTTTTCAATATAAACTAAGTGATAACTAATGGTCGATCATTTGATCATAAAACCAAAGTGCTATCAGACTTCTATTTTTATAAAAAACCCAATAAGAATAGTTCTAATGAAACGAAATGCATTGACTATCGTAAAAATTACTCCATCAACCAAATCAACCAACTTATAAAAAAGGAATGAGGATAGAAACTGATCCTTGTTTCAACCTTTGCCCTATCTTAAATATGATAATCCTCTTTCTACGTAACAAAATGTGAAAACAAATAAGAACTAAGGCTGTCATCAATGCTCAACTTGAGCATTGCCTTGTTGGAAAATTATTGGCATCTCGAATCATATATCGTGTTATGAGAAATGCCTTAGTCAAATCTTGGAGGACAAGACTAAGTTTTAGGGTTAAAAACCTTGGAAGAAATCTATTTCTTTTCAAATTTGATTCTTGCCGGGATAGAGAAATGGTGATGAGAATAGGACTTTGATTATTTGACACATTCTTGATTGCTTTTGAAGCTCCCATGGTTGCCATTAAGATGTCAAATTTATCTTTTATGAAGGTGGCATTTTGGATTCACATGTTGATCTTTTATTTGTATTACCATTTGATCGTCAACTGTAGAAAGGATCGAGTTTGTTTTTGCACCCACAAAAAAACGTTGTAGCGGTTCGACTCTAAGTTGTGAAAAAAGTCAAAATTTAGTGACATACCTAAGAAGATTGAAAAATGGATGTAGGTCGGGTTGTGCCAAAACATTATAAAATCAGGGTGCTAATTTCTATCACATTTTTAATTCTTGAAATTAATTATTTCAATTGGCAGTTCTTAATTTCTATATCTGTTACCAATCTTTTTATTAGAATTAAATAGGATGTTTTAATGTCATTGTTAATTTCTTGCTAAATTCAAAGTGAAATTATTTGCATAAAATTCTTGTTCAAATTACTTCTCAGCAAAAATCTGTTAATTTACTTAATTTGGCCTACATTAGTAAAAAAAAAATCATTAGTTTAAATAAAACATATTCACTCCTTTAAGATTGTCATATCGACCTTACAACTTTTTAGGTTTAATACTTTGAATTTTGAACTTTGAACTTTAATGCTTATTAACTTTAATCTACAAACTATCAATGTCTATCACTGATATACTGTGATATTTTATTATATTTGAAAATATTTTCAACCGTTTGACATTTAACCTTTTACTATTTGTTTATATTTTTGGATGGATGATTTTAGGAGGGTTTATTATGGTTTTTTAAAAATTAATAATAGGTTTTTTTTTAAAAAAAATAAAAAATATATATAAAAACACTTTTGGAACTTTTTGCTATAAAGTGTAAATATTTTTGAGAATTTTCTATTTGTAAGAATTTCCATATTACTTAATTTAGATGTTATCTTATATTTATATGAATATTATATTATAAGTTTTGTGTCTAAAAATATCTTTTAAATGTGTTACATATACCTTAACTTTCGATTTATATATCATAGGTTTAAGATATACTCAGCTTTTTTTTAAAAAAATAATTATTTTATTGAACAAAAAGGTTAATTTTGTATCTAATTGAGAGTTTTTTTTTTTAAAAAAATAAATATTGTGATTAGGAAAACAATTTAGGGAAATATAGTGGTTTTGAAACTATTTAGAAATCTATGGTTGTTTTGGAGTTTTCGAGGGCGGGGATTTTGTGTAAAATATTTTGTCGAGGGTTCAACCCTCGATCTGTCGAAAATTAAAGAAGTCGAGGGTTTGACCCTCGACCTCAAGGAAATTGAAGAAGACGACAAAATTTGAAGTCTGTCGAAGAAGAGGTTGAGGGTTTGAGCGGCACGCTGCGATAGCTTTTTCACGACAACGTCTGCCGAACTCCCACTCTCAAGAGCTCTCTTTCCTCACTACACAATCGCCCACAAACTCCTACACGATTGCTTAGCTATTACAATTAGACGATCGCCTTCTCAAAACCTATATGATTGCCTACCTTTTACCATACGATTGTATACAAAGTGCTATACGATCACTGAGCTTTACTACACGATCGCCTAGTGGAATTACATGATGAGCGACACACTGCGATGGCCTCTCCAGGACAACATCTTCCAAACTCCTACTCTCGAGAGCTCTCTTTTCTCACTACACGATCGCCCACAAACTCCTACACGATCGCTTAGCTATTACAATTAGACTATCGCCTTCTCAAAACCTATACGATCGCCTACTTTTTACTATACGATCGTATACTAAGTGCTACACGATCGCCTAGTGGAAGTACATGATGAGCGACATACTGCGATGGCCTCTCCAGGGCAGCGTCTTCCGAACTCCCACTCTCGAGAGCTCTCTTTCCTTACTATATGATCGCCCACAAACTTCTACATGATCGCTTAGCTATTACTATTAGACGATCGACTTTTCATAACCTATACGATCACCTACCTTTTACTATACGATCGTCTACCAAGTGCTACACAATCGCCTAGTAGAAGTAGACGATAAGTGGCACGCTGTGATGGCTTCTCCATGACAACGTCTTCCGAATTCCCATGCTCGAGAGCTCTCTTTCCTCACTACACGATCGCCCACCAACTCCTACCTGATCGCTTAGCTATTACTATTAGACGATCTCCTTCTCAGAACCTATACGATCGCCTACCTCTTACTATACGATCGTCTACCAAGTACTGAAGTACAATCATACGATCGATATGAAGGTGTGTTTCATGTGAAGACCGGACGTTATAGTCTCAATGCCAAAGGAGGAAATGTTCAAATATTGAGGCTAAACAGGTCCAAGCAGTACTGTTCAGGTAACAAGTGACAAGCGTTTGGCATTCCATGCTCGCATTTTATGACCGTTTGCTCACATTTTAACATGAACTACGAAGACTTTATTGAGGACTACTATTGATTTTAAGAGGACGACAGACCTAATCACGATCTAATAAATTGTCAACGTATGTTGAATGTTAATCTCCTCGATTTCAACCTGTACCACATGAAGATCTAGATCACGCACCCTAATATGCCTGTCTTACATCATGATCCATCGTTGTTGAGAAAACCTGGTAGACCAAAAAGTTCACGTTATCACAACGAGATGGATTAGACAGAACCAGCAGCGATGTGGATTTTGTAATTAGTTAGGCCATAATCGAAGAAAGTGTCCTTTGTTACTAAGACGAGCTTCAGATAGTTAGGGATTGAGAAATAAATATCTTTTTTATTATATATTCAATTTTTTTATTGTAATCTATAAAGTTGTACATTATTCTTTTAATTGAGAAATAAATACTTTTATTATCATGTATATTTAATTAAGTGTAGATACTTTTATTGTATATTCAATTTTTTTTATTATAATTTATAAAGTTGTACATTATTTTTTTAATTAAGTTGTACATTATTTAATTGAGAAATAAATAATTTTTTCATCATGTATATTTAATTTAGTTAATTAAGTTGTACATTATTCTTCTACTTGAGAAATGAATATTTTTTTTAATTGAGAAATAAATATTTTTTTTCTTTCAGATCATGGCTTTAAACCTAGGACCTGTTGATCCTGATGTTTTGTACGGCCAGTCCATTCATCGATCATCTGTTGTATGGTGAGATCGTACTACTAGAGAAATATCTTGCAGGCGTCGAGAGGCAATTCTCTAGCGCACTATCTCACTCCACCCTCGAATACTACTGCTACTCCACACATTCTGGATTCTATGGGGTTGCCAGATTGGGATTTATTCAGTTGGACTGGCATCTGATCACAGCCTTGGTCGGGAGATGGAGGCCTGAGACGCATACATTTCATATGTCTGTTGGAGAGTGCACTATCACTCTACAAGACATAGATCACTCTACAAGACATAGAAGTGTTATTGGGGTTGCCTGTTGACGGTGAGTCGATCATCGGAGTGATGTATGATGACTGGTCACAAGTTTGTCAACTGTACCTCGGTGTGACCCCACCTGCTGACAAAATTTAAGGATTGATGTTAAGTTTGATATGGTAGGAACACAATTCCATGAGCTCGCAGATGATGCAGACGAAGAAACTGTTATAAGATATGCACGAGCATATATACTACAAATGATGGGTGAAAGTCTGTTTTTCGATAAATCAAGTCATTTTGTTTACTTGATGTTCCTGCCACTATTAGCTAACCTCTATGATGTGGGGCGATATTCGTGGTGTGGAGCATGTTTGGCATGGTTGTATAGACAACTATGCAAAGCAACAAGACCTGAGGTTTGTGAGATAGCTGGGCCTCTCATACTTTTGCAACTATGGGCTTGAGAGCGATTTCCAACAATGGTTCTACAGTTACAACATGTCAATGACGCTCAGTTAGTTGGACGAGCATACAGTTCTTAGTATGTTATTTTAATTCAATTTAATTTTTATATCACTGTTCTAGTTAATTTAGAATCTAAATTATCAATTTAAAAATTTAGGTGGAGAGATAAATTTTGTGTGACTAGGACGACCACGCACGTAGTCAGCCAGTACAGATACATATTTGATCTGCTTCAACCTAATCAAGTACATTAACACTGAACCAAATTGATTATTTTATACACATTTTTATTGTATTTTTCTTTAATGTTCTCCAATATAATATTTTGTGTTTCAAGTTATTTGGGAGCCGTACAAAATTATTATGCATAGTTTGCCCAATTTCTGTACGAATGGTCAAAACATATGGCGAACGATGAGTCCTCTCATTGTTTTCATATTGGTGAGTGGCATCTTTCTGACAGGATGATGAGACAATTCGGTTTTCAGCAGGATGTCCCATCACCTTGTAATACTGAACGTGAACCCCTACTACATGATATCGACTTAAGGACTGTAAATTGGTCTGAAAAAGTTACACATTTGATAGTGTGTGGTACTATCGTGCAAAGTTTATTGCAGTGGGGGTTTCTATTGAACAATTTGATAGGGATGTCACTCAAGACTTAATTCACTAGTATAATAATATCACAAGGCGCTACGTCACTCGTCCGGGAGCAGCTGTGGGTCATCTGGTAAATGAATGAATACTATCTAATTATTTTTAATTTAAATTTATTTTGAATATTATTTAATTATTTTATAATTCACAGAGATCGAACAATAGTAGACTTCGTGATCTTGTGAATGATCCGAACAAGGTTCTTGCTATATGTAGTGACAACCAAAGCTATATGGAGGAGATACATTATATGTACGATATACCTATTGTTCCTCCACCAGCTCCTAGACGTAGAGGACCTGTTCAGGAAGAGGATAAGTTTGATGAGGTTGCCCATAATGTGGAAGAGTTGCCCCCTGTGATGCAGACGCAGAATCAAACTGATTATGTTAGTCCGATGATGATGATGCCAACATTTGGTTCAGCACATTATGACTAAGAGGCTGGTCCTTCGTCTTCATACGTGCATGGACATGGCAGGTTCATGGAGAGCATAATGAATATTTATATTATAAAGCGCCTGCAGAGGTACCAAAGCACCATCAAGAAGAATCAGAACAACCTCAAGTTCAAAGGTGACGACGACAACTAGCTCGAAATCGACGACGTCTGCCCTGTAGGACACATTGGTTTTTGAAATTATTTTTATATAAATGAGATATTTTAATTTATATTTTTTTTATGAGATATTATTTTTTTTAGTTTGTTCTTTTAGAGTTAAGTTAAATAAAATAAAAAAATATTTTTAGAAATTGTTTTTATAAAATAGAAAATTAAAAAAAAAAAAGAAGTAAAGGTCGAATATTGAAAATTTTGTAATTTATAATATATGATATTTTATTCACTCTGTTTATGTAATATTTGATATTTTAGTTGCATTAACCACAAACCAATAAACTAAGATCCATGGTTATTATTGTAACTTAAACATGTATTTGCATACATACAAGTGGATCGTGTTTAAGTGATAACCTAAATGGTTTGTAGTATATGGATAAGGTTTGATACCTTATCCTGGTGACACAACGAGTATGACCCGCTTTATAGGTTTTACAAATGTTGTAAAGTGCTACAAATGATCTGATCCTAATCATTCATGTATTAGATATGCGAGCGGGGATATTCTATACAAAGGAGTTAGTATAAGACTGGACCACAAAATGTTTAATCTCGTTATATAACGCCGTTCATAATTGAGACTTTCATTTCACTAGAATGACCATATGTAACGTGACCATAATCCTGAGTGAGTTGCGAACTCCTGCCTATAAGGGCGGTTATTTGATTTCATGAGTGAAAGTGGTCAGATCGCCGACTCAATAAGCCTATCATTTTGGAGATTCGTTTGATTGGGGAGCTGGGAACTCAGCTACACAAGATGAAATTCACTCATTCCCTGAACTAGGGGTAAGTAAATAAATTGCTCTCTTAAGGGCTAATTCCGAGTCTTGAACAATATGGCACCACACCCTCTCTTGGCCCGATAGGGGTTTAGTCATAGTGGGACTATGATCTATTGTTCATTAGAGGGATCAGTGATAATTAAGGAGTTAGATGTAACTACATGGGCAAAACGATAATTTGGCCTAGCTGTACTTACGAGCATCTGTGAATGGTCATCGTACCTATTATTGGTTATATCTGATGGACACAAAAGTATATTTGTGGTAAGAAGAGTTCAGCTGTTGGTCTTTAGTGGAATGCCTGATATTAACAGATGGTGGAACTCGTGGCTAAAGAGTTTAGTCAACTATTCATGAACTGTTGGAGCTTCAAGCCACAGGTCCATTGGGTCCCCTGGGTAGCTTGGATAAAGTCGAGAACCAGTGTTTGGGTTAATTTGAAATGTTCAAATTGACAAGGGGAAGTTCAATTATATATGATAATTGGACTGGTTAATTATATATGATATAATTAGCTAAATGTATGAGATACATTATTTTGGAGGAAATTAGATATAAATATGATTTATATCAAGTAGTGGAGAAAATACTATAGTAGATATGTGGTATTAAACTATAGGTTAAAAATGTAATATGATTATATTTATTAATATTTTAGTTGGTTAATTATATGATAAGTAACCCAAAAATCATATTTGGATGTGGGTTAGTGGGGCAGTGTCGGTTATTGTAACCGATGAATTAAAATGAAAATATTTTTAATTTTGATCGTCCATCCAAAAGAAATTAGAGAGAGTGCGCTGGTGAAAGCTAATCGATTGCCCCAGAATTTCGGGAGCCTATACGATAGTCACTCTCTGCCTAAACGATCATCCACCTCGCGCCTAAACAATCGCACATTAGTTCCTACATGATCGCATAGCTTCTCTAAACGATCGTAGTGTGTGCCGAGTTTTTTAAACGATCGTATACCATTTTCTAAATGATCGTTCAGTAAAACCTACACGATCGTGTTGTGTCTCCTAAACGATAAGCATCGTGGTATGCGATAACGTCTTTTTCCCTCCCACTTGCTTATCACCTACATGATTTGTGCTTCCTTCTTCCTCTACCAAATTCACCAAAGACCATGCTTTGGGTTCTCACTTCGAGAATACCTGGGGCTCTTTTTTGGTGGTGTTTTCCCGCGTGGTTCTGCTGCTGTAGTCGACGTTGCTGTTGGGCGTTGGTTGATCGGGTGTGAGGGTTCCGCTGCATTGAGTTCCGAAGATCGAAGATTGTCTTCAACTGGTATGCCACTCTCTCCCTTGTTATATCTTGTTCATAGCATGCCATTAATTAAGATTTGTTTGCATAACTGTGCGTTTGAATGTATATTGTTGTATTTTGGCCACTGTGAAATCGGAGCGATCCGAACGTGCTCATGGAACTCTTCGGTAAGAGATTCTTCAATTGGTATCAGAGCCAAGTTTTGATACTTCAATTTCATATGTTGCAACAAAATGACATTTACATTCTTGGTGGGTGCATTTCTACATTGTTTAATGGTTAAATTTGTTGTGGATGTGCAAATTAATGGATGTTTTCAGGATGCTTAGCCTCAGTTTGATTTAAATCCTTTTACATTTGCAATTGTTTGTAAAGGCCCCTGCGTTTTTAGGCATTAATAATTGTTATCGAGTATGTATTCAAAGTTTGTTTGAAGTTTTGAGTCATTCGAAGAAGCAGATTTGTGCAAGCGCTGCAGTTCTTCGAGGAAGGAGGCGATCTAGGGTTGATCGCATCGTGCAGAAGATGTGATACGTGATCACTATTGATCGCATCGTAAAGACGATAGAGTATGCGATCGCTGTTGAACGCATCGGTTAAATGATGGGGTATGCGATCAAGAGTTGATCGTATCGTTTTGACGATCGGGTATGCGATCACAGAGTATCGGGTCGTGTAGATGATGAGATGCTCATGTATCGTCTAGCGCATGCGCACAGGACGATCGTTTAGGTCAGCAAGCTTCATCGCTTAATAACTGACTAAAAGAACAAGGCGTGAATGCGCTTGAAGATTGCGGTCGCAAGTCATGTAATCGTGAGAAGTTTCTTAAGAAGGCGGACGCATAAAGACCTTACATCAAGGTGACAACATAATAAATCATGATGGGACGGAAAGCTGATTAAAATCGATTCCGAATTTAGTTGACAAGCCGTTAAAAGCCACACTGTAGCAAGTACACTCAATTTTCGGTGACTATTCAATGACGCATCAGAGTAGGGGAATTAATGCCGCTCATCATTGCAATCATTAGCAAGAAGGCTGTTTCACCTTGAAATCTATAAATACCGAAGGCCACCAGTGTAAAAAGGGGGAAGAAAGTTAATCAGTTAGTCTGTTCACGCACATACTCATACATATACATAATGAACGGAGAAGAGCAAGGAGACAAGGAAGCCGAGAGATCATTCCCGGACAGATCGAGAGACTGCCAGAAAGCAACACAAAGGAGAGAGGGCTGACACTTGCGAGAGTAAGAATACACATCTAGAACAGAGTGGAGTGAAAAAGAGTAGTGTAAAAGGCCACGGGAAGCAAGACATTGCCTACCGGGCTTCTTATCTTTCAAACCCATTTGTTATTTTGTATTCAGTACTTTATTCACAGAGAATGGAAATCTCATTTCAATCTATGTTCAATCTCTCCATATCACGCATGAGTAGCTATATTTTTGAATGGGTTGAGAAGTACTTAGCTAACATGACTTAAGATTTACATTTTATACGATCATCTTGTCTTATGTAGGCATCATTCATCATTTGGACATACTTGAGAGAGTAGTCTAAAGAAAGAATCTAGACTTGAAAGAGTCGGATTAGAATCGCATAAGCAAGAAGTAGAAACTTAGACATAAGTTCTATTGCTATTTACACATCGCATATGCCCTAGAAATAGGAATAATTGTATGCGGTCACCTTATTTTATGTGTGCATCATTTATCATTGCATAGGCAAGAGTAGATGCTTAGAAATAAGTCCTATCGACTGTTTCGCATACACATCACATGTGTCCTAGAAATAGGAATTATGGCATTCTGTATTGAGAAATGAAGTGTTGTTATTTGTGTGTAGCATGATTGCATATCTTGTGCTCAATCTTAGGAAATGTTAGGTAAACCCTTTCTCAACCCCCATACTCATTGTAATTCTACGCTTTCATCAACTCTACATTCAACTCCGTTGTATAGGAAAAATCTTAACACTATCTACTTCATTTGTTTTTACTACTGCAATAGAATCAAAGTGTTTGTCGCATATCTACTTAGTAGTCCCTGTGTTCGACCCTGGACACACCAGGAAACCTAAGAAGGCTTATACTTGGGTCTTGTTAGGAAAACTTGCATGATCACTGTATAACACACATCACCGCAAACTCACACCATAACACATCACAAATATTACGCATTAGTAGCAGATGGCGACGTTGAGGATCCGTTGTCTTATAAGAAGGAAATGGAATATGTTGACCGGGATGAATGGGTCAAGGCCATGGATCTCGAGATGGAGTCGATGTACTTCAACTCATTATAGGATCTTGTAGATCGGCCTAATGGGGTTCGCCCTATAGGTTATAAATGGATCTACAAGCATAAACGGGGTGCTAATAGGAAGGTACAGACCTTCAAGGCTTGACTTATGGCAAAGGGTTATACCCAGGTAGAGGGAGTCGACTATGAGGAGACTTTCTCGCCTGTTGCCAAACTAAAGTCTATCCGCATCCTCCTATCTATTGCCTCATATTATGACTATGAGATCTAACAAATGGATGTCAAGACTACTTTTGTAAGTGGCAATCTTGAGAAGACAATTTATATGGTGCAACCCGAGGGATTCATAGCCCAAGGTCAAGAGAAAAAGGTTTGCAAACTGAATCGGTCCATTTATAGACTAAAACAAGCGTCTCGATCTTAGAACATACGGTTTGATACTGTGATCAAGTCGTATGCTTTGACCAAAATGTTGATGAAATTTGTGTCTACAAGAAGATCATCAATGCTTCGGTAGTCTTCTTAGTGTTGTACTTAGACGATATCCTACTCATTGAGAATGATGTAGGTCTACTGACTGCAGTTAAAAACTGGTTAGCGACTCAATTCCAAATGAAAGATTTGGGAGAGGCTCAGTTTGTTCTAGGTAGACAAATCTTTCGAGATCGTAAGAACAAAGTGCTTGCATTGTTTCAGGCATCGTACATTGACAAAATTTTGCTCAAGTACTCGATGCAGGACTCCGAGAGGGGCCTACTGCCATTCAGGTATGGATTCACTTTGTCTAAGAACATGTGTCCTAAGACGCCTCAAGAGGTTAAGGAGATGAGTCGGGTCCCATATGCATGTATCGTTGACAGTTTGATGTACGTGATACCCTGTACTCGTCCAGACATCTATTACGCTGTGGGCATAGTCAGTAGGTATCAGTCTAACCTAGGCCAGGGTCACTAGACCGTAGTGAAGAACATCCTCAAGTATCTTCGAAGAACGAGGGACTACATACTCGTGTATGGTTATAGGGATTTGATCTCTTACAGGATACACAAATTCTGAGTTTTAGATTGATAAGGACTCTCGCAAGTCCACATCAGGGTCAGTCTTTACTCTTAACGAAGGAGCTGTAGTGTAGCGAAACACTAAGCAGAGGTGCATCGCCGACTCCACTATGGAGACGGAGTACGTAGCGGCTTGCGAAGCAGCTAAGAAGGTCGTCTGGCTTAGGAAGTTCTTGAAAGAACTGGAAGTTGTTCCAGATATGACTAGGTCTATTACCCTCTATTGTGATAATAGTGGGGCAGTGGCGAACTCAAAGGAGCTAAGGAGTCACTGGCGCTGCAAACTCATATAGTGGAAATATCATCATCTAATCTGCGAGATAGTGCATCGAGAGGACATGATCGTCACGAAGATCGCTTCGG
The DNA here is from genome assembly GCF_009727055.1 of Benincasa hispida. Lineage (NCBI taxonomy): Eukaryota > Viridiplantae > Streptophyta > Magnoliopsida > Cucurbitales > Cucurbitaceae > Benincasa > Benincasa hispida. The sequence goes on along the minus strand of NC_052357.1, from coordinate 79,551,843 downwards.
AGCACAATGTTGTTGACCCGTTTATGAAGGCTCTCACGGCTATAGTGTTTGAGGGTCACCTACGGAGCATGTGTCTACAGGATCGCCCACGGCTGGACTAGGGCAAGTGGGAGATTTTCTTGTATTGAGCTTTTATGCCCTAGTTTATTGTTTTGTACTAGCTTTTTGTACACCCCACTTCGCTTTAGGACAAGTGGGAGATTGTTGGGATTGATGCCTTAAAGTCTCGTGTCCTATAGTTTGTAAACAGTTAGTACGAATGCTTGTGTTGTTAATATATGATATTTACTTCACATCTTATATTTTTGCTCAGTTGCTTGTTTTATTTGCTTTACCACAAACCAATAAACATAAAATCCCTGGTTATCTGTATGTGACTCAAGCATGTATGTGGTGATATACAAGTGGATCATGTCTTGAGTGATAACCAAAATGGTCTGTAGTATATGGATATAGGAGGGAAACCTTATCTTGGTAACACTACGGCTGCGGCTCGCTTTGTGGAATGGTCACAAGTGTTGTGACTTATCATAGGTGATCTGATCCCGATTATTCGTGTTGGGGACATGCAAGCGGGGGCGTCCTATACAAAGATTTTGTATAAGACCTGACCACAAAGTGTTAACTTCTTGTTATATAACACTGTTCATGACAGAGACTTCACTTCACTAGGATGACCATAGCTAACATGACCTCAATCCTGAGTGAGTTGGGAACTCTTGCCATTGAGGGCAGTCCTTTGATTTGTATGGGTGCGAGTGGCCAGGTCACCGATTCAAGCCTACCATTTTTGGGATTTGTCTGATTTGGGAGCTGGGAACTCAGCTACACAAGATGGAATTCACTCCTTCCCCATGGCAGAGGTAAGTAGATAGATAGCTTCTTTAAGGGCTGATTCCGGGGCTTGAACGATGTGGTGCCACACACCTTTTCTTGGCCCGAGAGGTGTTCACACATACTTGAACTATGTTGTGTTGTTCATTAGAGAAATCAGTGGTACTTAAGGAGTGAGATGTAATTACAGGAGAAAAACGGTAATTTGGTTCAATTGTACTTACGAGCATCTGTGAAGGGTCATTGTACTCATGATTGGTTATATCTGATGGACACAGAAATATATCTGTGGTAAGAAGAGTTCAGCTGTTGATCTTTAATGAATGTCTGACAGTTAACGGATGGTGGATCTCGTGACTAAAGAGTTTAATCAGCTATTCACAGACTGTTGAAACTTTGAGCCACAAGTCCATTAGGTTCCCTGGGTAGCTTGGAGAAAGTCGGGAACTAGTGTTTAGGTTAATTTAAAATGTTCAAATTGATAAGAGGAAGTTAGATTATATATGATATAATTGGACTGGTTAATTATCTATGATATAATTGGCTAAATGTATGAGATACATTATTTTGGAGGAAATTAGATATAAATATAATTTATATCAAGTAGAGGAAAAAATACTATAGTAGATATGTGATATCAAACTATAGGTTAAAAATATAATATGATTATATTTATTAATATTTTAGTTGGTTAATTATATGATAATTAACCCAAAAATCATGTTTGGACGGGGGTTAGTGGGGCAGCATCGGTTATTGTAGCCGATGAATTAGAATGAAAATAGTTTCATTTTGATCGTTTGTCCAAAAGAAATTAGAGAGAGTGTCTTGGTGAAAGCTAATCGATCACTTAAGAATTTTGAGAGCTTATACGATAGCCACTCTCCGCCTAAACGATCGTCCACCTCGCGCCTAAACGATCACATACTAGTTCCTACACGATCGCATAGCTTCTCTAAACGATCGTAGTGTGTGCAGAGTTCGGTAAACGAACGTATACCATTTCCTAAATGATCGTTCAGTAAAATTTACATGATCGTGTAGTGTCTCCTAAACGATAAGCATCGTGCTATGCGATAGCGCCTTTTTCCCTCCCACTTTCTTATCGCCTACATGATTCGTGCTTCCTCCTTCCTCTACCAAATTCACCAAAGACCACGCTTTGGGTTCTCACTCCGAGAATACCCGGGGCTCTTTTCTGGTAGTGTCGTCCCTGCAGCGTTCGTGTTCGTGCTGTTGTAGTCGACGCTGCTGTTGGGCGTTGGTTGATCGGGTGGAGGTTTCTGCTGCGTTGAGTTATGAAGATTGAAGATTATCTTCAACTGGTATGGCAATCTCTCCCTTGTTATATCTTGTTCATACCATGCTGTTAATTAAGATTTGTTTGCATAATTGTGCATTTGAATGTATATTTTTGTATTTCGGTCACTGTGAGATTGGAGCGATCTGAACGTACTCATGGAACTCTTCGATAAGAGATCCTTCAGTAACAACTACAAAGTTGGCCGCATCCAATAGTGTTACCAGGATGAGATATCCAATTTCATCCATATACTTATTAGACTATTTAGGCTATATACTGTCAACTTGATCCTATTTATGTCACTACATAAAGTTACAACATTCAGACTATAGCCAAGGATACGTTTATTAGATTTTCATAATAAGATGCAAAATCAACAAATCATTATTATTGATAAAATAGAATGTTTAATATGAACTGTGAGTTCTAAGACATTCCCAACAAAGTGTTCACCAAGTTCATCTGGATGCGGGGGAGAGTCTGTCCTAGGTTTAGGCGAGGCAGTTTTGCTTCGGCGGGAAGGATCCTTCTCAACTTAGGGTGATGCGATCATCTTTCATCAACGTTTGGCGAAATGATCACTTTTCGCTTCTTGTGTTGAGTAGGTTCTAAAGGGGTTTGGATTTATTGGGTTCGCCATTTTGCTGATTGCTTTGGCTGACTCTCGGGCTTGCTGCACTGGTAATCTCATGAGGCAGTAGAGAGACTACCTTGTGAGTATGCCTCTCACTTCCACTTCCGCTTCTTCTTTAAACCAACTTTGCGTTGCTCACAGCCTTGTAATCAACGACGGGAAGAATAACTGCCCCTTTGGTTTTGAGAATAAGGTCCATATTTGCCCTGTGATAATGCGACCAACGTTGATCGGAATCATTCGTTAGCAATAAATTGCCATTACACGTTCATTTAAAACGAAGTGGTCATGCCTCGTTGGGAGCAACTTCCTTTTTATGAAGTATAGCCATACATTTGCCTCATGTGTTAAGTTGTATGGCGATAGATTTTTCATTCCCTTAGTAAACGTGGTCCATTTAGTCTTTGGTTGGGCGACTATTTTTAGCGCATCTTTCTATTCTTCAACAGTTGGCTCATCAATGATTCTATCTCCCTCGGCATCAGGGATGTCTTATCATTGATTTTCCTGACATTGAATCCTATTGTCGCATTTCCAACATCTGTTCTTTATCTATCTAAATGCAGCGTCCCATTATAGAACGCGCGAACTACTGTTGGTTTGACCATTCTGGCCTTTTCATAGAAATCTACCCACCTTATTGCATCTACAACATCCATGATGAAGGTGAACAGTGGTGGTGCATTCTTTAGGGAAAATCCCATTTTCATTAGGATTAGGGGTCTCTTCTTTGGCACTCTCTCCTCTTCGACTATGGGTGCTTTACCCTTTTCTTCCCTATTCGACCCCACTTTTCTCGTCGCCGCTTCCTTTTTCGCGACCTTTACCACCTCCACCTCTGGTTGCTTCTTTTTGCTCGCTGCCTTTTTCTTATGTTTTTCCTCCTTCAAGATCCTCTTTTCTTCTTGAATTTTCTTCAAATTATGCTTGATGCGCAGAGCTTTCTCCTTACGGGTTATCTTTTCCTCATCACTTTTTTCCCTCTATTATTTTTTAAACTCTAATGCAACATGTTTCGCACTATCCATCGACATGTCCAACCTTGATTGTGATGAAGACCCGAATCTCTCAATATCCTCATTGTGTAATTCGTGATGAAGTTCCATCACAGCGATAAGGATTTTGAGTTCCTTTCTCAGCTCTTGAAAGCCCTTCTTAACCTTCTTGATCTTAATGGCCAATTTTTGCCAACCGCTCAATAGAGAAGGCAGACAGAACGATCACTTCTTTCTCACTTCTCTTTTTTCCTTCCTTTGCGTTCTTCCTCTGAAGGGGCTCTTCATTTTCATCCACAAGATCGACGCATTGATCCTCGACTTTATCACCTTGTTTCTTCTTCTTTTTTTGCTCGAATGCGGCAAACATCTTTCTGAGGGGCTTGATAACTTGTAAAAATACAAGTTATTTTATCTCTCTTATTTAAAATAATAAGGTAAAGACACGCAACTTAGATAAATTTTACTAATAAATTTATACAAAAAGCAAAGCATGTTATCACTTACTTCTAACGCATAACATATTTAAATTCCAGACTAATTTCGCTACTTCTATGCAGTATACTCTTATGAAGTCTGATGATCGCGCAATCGTATGCCCATTACTGTGTTCAAAGCAAGAAGCGGCCTGAGAAGAAAATGAAGACGATCGCATCGGCTGCAAGCGAAGAGGCATGACATGACATGGGCGGTGGGTGTCAGATCACAAGTTGCGTTGGTGGCTGACAGGAAAACTATGTTGAAGGTTCAATGGACCATTGACACGTTGCAGTCGGCGTAGTAGTAGGATATGGAATTTATCGTGCCCCATCAACGCAATCATGAGCTTAAGAAAAGCAGTGATCATTAATGCCTATAAACACCCATGCAGAAGAGATATAGATATATGAATAGTGAGAGGAGTTAGTCGTTAGTTGTTCTGAGTTCGAAATTCTTATTATACTAGGGGATACATTGTGGGAGACAAGAAGAACACCCTGAGAAGGAATTCTGCTTGAAACTCCTATCATTCTTCCATAGACACTCCTTGGTGAGAGCTTAGGACTCTAGGTAAAGAAGAAGATTATTCTGTTCGATTATCTAATGAAACAACTGTAAAACAAGCCGGAGGAAGCAAGACATTGGGAATCAGGGCTTGACTCTCTGACCCTTTCTCTTTTTATGTATTCGTATTATATTTATTATATTGACAAATTCAGAATTTTAGTATGAATACATGTTTATTATACATCTTGTCTATCATTTCCACCAATATCATGCATGGCTAAATCGCTTCATGGGTTGGGAAGATTGTAGCTAGCACGACTAAATAACTAGAGGAATCATGTGATCAACTTGTTTTATGCATGCTTAAACTTGTTGCTTGAATCAATTGAAAAATTGTTCTAAGTAAAGCTAATCTAAGTTTGAGAGAATTTAGATTAAGACCTCATATAACGAGAGAAAATGCTCCTTAGAAATAATTACATTCTTTGCATATTACACTTATCGCATGCATCTTAGAGATAAGATAATGTAGCAAAAGACACTGAGAAGTGCTTATTGTAACATTGAATGTATAGTTTGATCTCATATTTCATTCAGTTGTTTAGAAAATGTTAGTGAATGTTCTTCTTATTCGATTCATGCTGCTTCACTTTAGACATAGTCCCAATCGCATATTTAGGTTTAAGTTTACTTATTCAATCACTCTTTTGAACATTTTTTTACACACGTGAAGATCATATTTTTAGTTTTATCACATACTTACGAGCAATCCCTGCATTCGATTCTGGACTCCCCAGGAACTTTGGTAAGATTTGCACTTGGGTTTGACTAAAGAAAACTAAGCGTTTAATTCTCATAAGCATTATTATTTCATCGCATGAACAGAACGCATTAGGGCCCTTCCTTGATGCTTATAGGGCTTGGCGCATTGGACGCTAGCGTCTCAAGGTCACTTACCACTTGGCCAGATCCAACCCCCATCTTGCTTGGTTGGTCGACAATGCCTTCGTCTTCAAGGGAATTGAGCGGCTTCAAATTTTTAAGAATATCTTCGTATACCTCTTACTCGTCCCTTTACCTTGCTTCGCTGGTGTTAAAGGTTCATGGTTGAATGCATTCTTGTGGGGATGATGAGCATGATAATGCGGGTTCAGGTCAGATCATGGAGGCAATCCTGAAAAAGTTAGGGCTTAATGGTGGAAAAGCTGCCACATTTAGTGGTAGAACATATACTGGTGCGAGGGTGATCGGGAAAGTTATAGGTTGGAGGCTAGCCGATAGTACTACCACCTCATAGGAAGAGAAGGAGGTAGTGGCGTGGGTGGAAGAGGTAACATTTTGGTGAGCCATTAGTGTAGAAAGGATTGAAGGAACTCCGTTTACAGAGAGCCTTTGAGTGGAAGTAAATCGTTCAAATTCCATTGTGATTGAACGCATACATTTACAGTTATATATAACAGATTATGCATAAGTCTTAAATTACAGCATGCTTTGAAATAAAACAAAGGATTAAGAGATTATACCTTTGAAGAACCCTTCTTCAAGTAGTCCCTCGATTGTACTCATTCACGAACGCGTCAAACAAGTCACGAACTCCCTCGAACAGCAGTAAGCAGCAACTCGATCCAAGAACCAAACCGGACACTACCACTTGATGACCTTGGTATTCTCGGTGTGAGAATCCAGGAGTGGTGGGCTCTAGCTAATTTTTGTTAGAGGAGAAGTTTGGTGTGGAGGAAGAAGACAATCGAGTAGACGAACAACACTATCGTGTAAATGAACAAGTTTATCGCATGGACAAGTCTCTCGATCGTGTAGAAAATTAAGCTATCGTATAGTCTCTCAAGAAATCGTGTAGATACTTGATTGTTAATTGCATCTCATGGAATAATTAAAAAAACCATTTTCATTTATCCCACTTTTTCCATAAAACCAAATAACTACTCAATAATGGTGGTTATTGAGAAAAAAGAGTTAATTATCATATAATTAATAAATTACAAATAAATATGATAACTAACTTTCATATTATATTTATAACCTATAGTTTTAATATTGCATCATATACAATATACAAACCATAGTTCTTTTCTCTATTTTATGGTATTTAATATAAGTCATATTTATATTAAATTTAATAACTATGAATCTTATTCATAGAAAATATATTTGAATCATATTCAAATATTTATTCCTCCAATTAGACAATAATGTATCAAATACATTATGTCAATTATATCATATATAATTGAATTATATCATATATAATCAAATTCCCTCTTATTAATTTGATCATTTCAAATTAACCCAAAAACTGATTCTCAACTTAAATCCATTGAGCTACCAAGGGGGCCTTATGGACCTGTAGCTTGAAGCTCAAACGATACGTGAATAACTGACTAAACTCTTTAATCACATTATCCACCATCCATTTGAAGGAACTCTTATCAAAGAATTCCTCTGAGCAGAAGCAAGATCGTTCCAAATTCATTGTGACAGAATTACCGCATTCACAATCAAACAGGCTAGATATGCATTAACAACTAATTACAGGCATGCTTTAAAACTTTAACAGCAACAAGAGAACAAAATACATACCAGTTGAAGAACCCTTCTTCACAGAAATCTCGCTCTCGTCCAACGGACTGCTCCTCTCGCTCTTCACTGAGATCGTCCAAATAATCGCCCACCAAATCGTCTACCCACGAATAGACTTCTCATGAACATGGTAGTAAGACATCACCACTAGGAACCCTCGGTAATCTCGGAGTGAGAATTCAGGAGGTGTGGGCTTTGTTGGATTTGGTAGATGGAAGGAGGAAAGCACAATCGTTTACCATGACCAAGCAAGTGGGAGATATCGGGTGTCTATCATATAGACGATGCTTGATCGTTTAGGTAGAGGTACACGATCGTTTAGNGAGGAAAGCACAATCGTTTACCATGACCAAGCAAGTGGGAGATATCGGGTGTCTATCATATAGACGATGCTTGATCATTTTGGTAGAGGTACACGATCGTTTAGTAAAAGGGGTGCGATTGTATAGACGATCGTTTAATAAATGCTTGGGCGCACGATCGCGTAGGAAAAGCTAGACGATCGTTTAGTAAATCGCGCGCATGTATACGATTGTTTAGAAACTTTGAGCTGTCGTGTATGCTCTCAGTTTGCTATGTGATAGGAAATATACATAACTCATGAGCGAATGATCTTTTGCAAAATGAAAACAATTTTCATTTTATCCTTCAGTTACGAAAACTGAAAGCAACCTCCCACTATCTCATGTGGTTACGGAGAAAAGACTAACATATCCCATAATTATTAAATTAAAAATAAATATAATCTTATTATATTTATAACCTATGGTTTAATATTACATCATATGCAACATATAAACTATAGTCCTTTTTCTCCTCCACTAGATATAAATCATATTTATATCATTTTCCTCCAAATAATGTATCACATATATAATGTCAATCATATCATATATAATTTACCAGGTCTTTAGCCATGAGATCCACCATCCGTTAACTGTCAAGCATTCCACTAAAGATCGACAGCTGCACTCTTCTCACCATAGATATATTTTTGTGTCCATTGGATATAACCAATCAATAGTACGATAACCCTTCACAGATGCTCGTAAGTACAGTTAGGCCAAATTACCATTTTGCCCCTGTAACTACATCTCACTCCTTAAGTATCACTGATCCCTCTAATGAACAATACAACATAGTCCTACTATGTGTAGACACTTCTCGAGCCATGAGAAGGTTTACGGCGCCACATCGTTCAAGCCCCCGGGATTAACCCTTAAGGGAACAATCTATCTACTTATTCCTGCTTCGAGGAAGGAGTGAATTCCATCTTGTGTAGCTGAGTTCCCAGCTCCCAAATTAGACGAATCCCCAAAGTGGTAGGTTTGAATCGGCGATCTGGCCACTCGCACCCATGCAAATCAAAGGACCGCCCTCAAAGGTAGGAGTTCCCAACTCACTCAAGATTGAGATCATATTACCTAAAGTCATATTACCTATGGTCATTCTAGTGAAGTGAAGTCTCTGTCATGAACGGCGTTCTATAACGAGACTATAACACTTCGTGGTCCAGTCTTATACAAACTCCTTTGTATAGGACGCCCCCGCTCGCATGTCTCCACATGAATGATCAGGATCAGACTATCTGTAGCAAGTCACAACACTTGTAACTATTCTTCAAAGCGGGCCGCATCCGTATGATTGTCAGGATAAGGTTTCCCTCCTATATCCATATACTACATACCATTTTACTTATCACTTAAGACATGATCCACTTGTATGTCTCCACATGCATGCTCAAGTTACAACGAAAACTAGGGATCTTAGTTTATTGGTTTGTGGTAAAGCAAATAAAACATCCAATATTCCATAGACAAAAGTGAAGAAAATATCATATATTATTACATCACAAGCGTTTGTTCAAAACTGTGTTCATAAACTACAGGACCCAACGAGAGTTTAGGGCATCATCCTCAATGCCATTAACTGCCAGGCACTCCGCTAAAGACCGACAGCTGCACTATTCGCACTGCAGATATATTTCTGTGTCCATTGGATATAACCAATCAATAATACGATGACCCTTCACAAATCGCTCGTAAGTACAACTGGGCCAAATTATCGTTTTGCCCCTATAGTTACATCTAACTCCTTAAGTATCACTGATCCCTCTAATGAACAATAGATCATAGTCCTACTATGACTAAACACCTCTCGGGCCAAGAGAAGGTGTGGTGCCATATTATTCAAGACTCGGAATTAGCCCTTAAGGGAGCAATTTATCTACTTACCCCTGCTTCAGGGAATGAGTGAATTCCATCTTGTGTAGTTGAGTTCCTAGGTCCTCAATCAGACGAATCCCCAAAATGATAGGCTTGTTGAGTCGGCAATTTGGCCACTCCCACCCATGAAATCAAAGGATCGCCCTCATAGGCAGGAGTTCGTAATTCACTCAGGATTAAGGTCACGTTACCTATGGTCATTCTAGTGAAATGAAAGTCTCAATTATGAACGACGTTATATAACGAGATTAAACATTTCGTGGTCCGGTCTTATACAAACTCCTTTGTATAGAATATCCCCGCTCGCATATCTAATACATGAATGATTAGGATCAAATCATTTGTAGCACTTTACAACATTTGTAACACCTACAAAGCGGGCCACGTAGTGTCAACAGGATAAGGTATCAAAACTTATCCATATACTACATACCATTTAGGTTATCACTTAAACACGATTCACTTGTATGTATCCACATACATGTTTAAGTTACAACAATAACCATGGATCTTAGTTTATTGGTTTGTGGTTAATGCAACTAAAATATCAAATATTTCATAGACAGAATGAATAAAATATCATATATTATAAATCACAAAATGTTTGTTCATACAAGTGTTTACAAACTACTGGACCCTACGAGATTTAAGGCATCGACCCCAACAATGTCGGTGGTCGAAAAGCTTAGTGAAGAAAAAAAAGATGATGATCATCTAGACAAAGAGCTCGCTGAAAATCATAATAGCTTAGGGTTCTTTGAAAATCTAAGGAGAAAATGGGGAAGAAATGGGATTTAAATAAGCGCACGAAGGGAGAGGAAATGATCGGTTGGTTAATCTCGAGGATGATGACATCATGATGCATGAGCAATAAATAAGTGATGTGAAAGAATGTCAGACAACACTTCTAATGGTGTCCTTTCATTATCTTAACAGTCAACTTTTGTTGTTCGAGGTTCCCTCACCTGCGATGAGTTTAATTGGGATTCATTGAGTTATGATTCCAACAACGCATTCCAAAACTCATAGCAACACTCTATGCTTCTAAACCACATTCTTAGCCCACATCGATCTAATCATGTGAAGCAATCATTGCACAAAAATTTCAAGAAAGCAATAAATTAAAGAAATAAGCGAAATAAAAGAAAAGCATAAAATGATACCAAAAAAAAAAGAAGATATGATGCATCCCTGAAAAGACGACAACTTTCTCAATGCAAGGATTTTCCAATCATCATTATTCAGGCTTTCCCAACTTGATGGAGGTTTTTTCACGATCAAAATCACCTTCAAAATATGGCTTAATCCTTTGGCCATTAACTTTAAATGCGTTTGACCCATCTTCATGTGTTAGCTCTACCTCTCCATGAGGGTAGATCTCCTCAATAATGAAAGGTCTCAAACAGCGCAATCACAATTTTCTTGGAAACAAACGTAGACATGAGTTGAATAACATGACTTTTTGGCCAACTTTAAAAGTTTTCTAACTAATGTGTTGGTCATGCTAACACTTCATGCGCTCTTTGTAAATCTTGGCATTTCCATATGCTTGTAATCTCCATTCATCTATATCTAGCAATAGCAACTTCCTTGCTTCTTTTGAGGCTTCCATATCAAAGTTGAGCTTCTTGGTGGCCCAGAATGCCTTATGTTGAAGCTCCAAAGGCAAATGGCAAGCTTTACCAAACACAAGCACATATGGGGACATCCTGACGGGCGCTTTGATATGTTGTGCGATAGGTCCATAGTGCCTCATCCAGCTATTGTGCTCAATATCTTCACGTTCAAATGACAATCTTTTCAAGTATTGATTCTATTTCCTGGTTAGACACCTTAGCTTGACCATTTATTTGAGGATGCTAAGTTGTTGCGATTTTGTGAAGAACGTTATATTTAAGTACAAGATTCGAATGAATAAAGGTAGGGTTGAGAAAAATATTATTAGACCAAATCATGCGTTCAAGCAAACAAACTACTCAAAAATTACAACCTACACTTCTTAATGTATTAAAGGTAGGGTTAAGTAAATAGTATTAAACCAAATCATGCGTTCAAGCAAACTAATAAAAAATTACAACCTACACTTCTCAATGTATTTAGCTACCATATCCTATCTCTAGGATGCATACAATGAGTATTTGATGCAAAAGATGTTTCTTTATTTTTAAAGATGCTATCTTCTTGTTTTATGAGATCTAAATCTTTGGCCTTTTCAAACCTAGATTTAATCTACTAGGAATAATCTTTCGACTTATTCAAATAGTTTATAAAGCATACATAAAACCAGTTGAATGCATGATTAAGGCTAGTTCATGTTATCTGCAATGTTTCTCAACCCATAAAGAAATTAATTGCTCATGGTAAAAGTTGAGGAGATAGATAAAAGATAAATTGTAGTAAATGCATTCATATCGAGAAACAAGAGTTTTTTAACATGTTACACAATACAAATAACAACTGTGAAAGGAAATAGAGATAGAGAATCAAGACGTGGTATGCATTTTCTTGCTCCCTTCATCTCTGTAGACGACGCTTCACAAAGAGTGTGTTAAAAGTGAGGTTCCCTTCTTGATCCTAGAGAGAAATCCTAAACTTTCATTTAAGATGTCACGAGGGCTCGTAAGCGAAATGTTTTTTAAGTAATAATTCGGATAGAGTTTTTCTCCAATGTCTTGGCTCTTAGCTATCAGCTATCCTTCTTCTTTGCATGGAAATCTCGTTGGGTATTTATAGGCATCAAGGAATAACTTTTTCTTCTCTTACTAATGATTTTGCTGATAAGGTGCATTAATTTCCATATTCTGATGCGCTACCTGCTCCGTATCAGAAGTTCATTAGCTCTGTCATTAAGCTTTCTTGTCAACTACCAACTTGGTCTCTGATTTGACTTCCACCGCCCATATGTCATGTCATCCTCCATCGCATAAGGCTACCAACTTGTTCAACTAAGCGATTCTATTATTGGCGTTGAGAATTCCTTGTGATCACATAAGTAGATCTTCTGCACCCAAAAAGCACGATTTTTATATCTTTTGTAGATAGTGAGACTTTGTTTGTGTGTTTGTATGATATAATTATTTTTATAAATTCCTTATCAAGTTGTCATATTTTCAAAGCTTTTTCCTAATTGTTCTAGATAAAAGAGGTAGAATAACTCGTGTTTCTACAAGTTATCAACAAGCCCATGACTTTCCTAAACTTTTTCAATGTAGGACAAACCCATGATTTTCCTTTTTTTTTTATGTAGAAAAACTATACTTATAATATTTTGCCAAAATCTCAACAAATCCCACCTTGGCAAGATATTTGAAGAATCCACAGCTTCTGTAACATTCATTGTCTTCACCGACAATCATAATTTCCATCTTATAGAATTATAACTTACTTCAGCATAAAAAGTAGCCCACTTAGAATACCACCAATAGCAGGTAGAAATACAAGCTATTGTAGCCTTTTATTTAGAATGATGAGGGCTAACAAGTAGAATATGCGTTGATAATACTAAGAATTCATGTGAAAAGTGAGCTTGCGCCGATCAGCACTAAAAATCTCTGCTAACCCAATATTATGTGTTATTTTGCGTCAAAATGTCTATTTTCATAGCTATCGCAGGAATCGATCGCATGTGTTGAATCCCAAACCATCGAAAAGTTGATCGTATGCGTTCATCGCATGGATGTTGCAGCTATAAAGTAATAACCATGATAGAAGGGTGATCACAAGGTGGGTGGAATGCGTTGGTACTTCGGAAAAACAAGCATGAACGCATACCTTGAGAGTATCAAAAGGATAAGATGATGTTGACATTTCACCTATCGCACCAAAAGTGGTAGTGATTCAGAGCGGGACCACCAATTCTGTCGGTGTTTAAGCTCTATAAAAAGAGCCTTAGAGCCTAATTTCAAGCATCCGAGCTTCTGCCCTAAGGCAGATCCTTGTGATCACAGATGAAAGCATAAGCAGACACTCTTTGAGGATTCTTCACCTTCATAGCCCATTCCGAGTGATGACTGGATTTTTGTCGGAGATAGAGCTCGAAAGAGACTACTCTACCACCCATCCATGGCACCAACGGCAGCCTTGACGGACATCTGATGGAAGCAAGAGATTGCTTACATCTAGCCCTCCATCTTTCTTCTTATCTCTGTATTGTATTACATTTTGGCTTAAGACATTAATACATTTTGTAATCAATGCGTTTCTTTAGTTCCTTCAATACCCTCCCAGGATTTTCCTTTTTTGTCACATGCCGATAAACCATGCTGATATTTGTGGTGCAACTTCCATCTACTTGGCTCAACTAGAAGTCCTTTAGCCATTGACACAACTTCCACCAGACACCTTGCATATCCGTCAAGTGAATGCCTATACGCAAACTTGTGGAGCTGCTAACATCACATCCTCTATCATGGTAAAGTGTACATACCACGAGGATGAATATTGCCTTGCTTTAATGAAGAGATTGTCATCTTCTGTGATGACGAAGACAACGTTAGCATATGACTTAGAGCTTTTTGATGAATCTACTCTATTAGGACAATCCTTTTTCATATTTCCAGACTGTCCACATTTCCAGCAAACCTTTTTATGCACGAATTCTTTCTTCTTCTTCCACTTTCTAGTGTTGGGGTTGATGCCGTAACTCTCGTGGGTCCTGTAGTTTGTAATTATAATGTACAAATAATTTATTTATTTAATAAAATAAATAGTATTTTATTTGAAATTTAGAAGCATTAACCCAAAAAACCAAGAAACTAAGATCTAAGGTTGTCTTCTGTAACTTAAACATATATACGGAGACATACGAGTGAATCATGTTTAAAAGACAACCTACACGGTCTGTAGTAGATAGATAAGGCTGGGTACCTTATCCTTGTGGCACTATAAATACAACCCACTTTGTAGATATTACAATTGTTGTAAAGTGCTACAAATGATCTGATCCTGATCATTCATATGGAGACAAGTGAGCGGTGGGTGTTTTATACAAAGAGTTTGTATAAGATCGGACTGCGAAATAACTAGTCTCATTATATAACAATGTTGATAAAAGAGACTTACATTTCACCAAGATGACCATAGGTAACTTGACATAAATCTTGAGTGAGTCGTGAACTCCTACCTACGAAGGCGATTCTTTGATTTGCATGGGTGAGAGTGACCAGTGTTGCCGACTCAATATGCCTACCATTTTGGGGTTTGTCTGATTGATGAACTGGAAATGCAGCTACATAAGAAGAAATTCACTCATTCTCTATAGTTAGAGTAAGTAGAGAAATTGCTCCCTTAAGAACTGATTCTGAGGCTTGAACAATGTGGTGCCACACCCTCTCCTGGCTCGAGAGGGGTTTGGTCATAGTTGGACTATGACTTATTGTTCATTAGAGGGATCAATGGTACTTAAGAAATTAGATGTAACTACAGGGGCAAAACAGTAATTTTGGCCCAGCTATACTTACGAACAATTTTTGAAAGGTCATCGCACTATTGATTGGCTATATCCATTGGACACAAAAATATATCTGTAGTACGAAGAGTACAACTGTCGGTCTTTAGTGGAGTGATCGACAGTTAATGGAAGTTGGGTAATTTAATTAAAGAGTTTAATTAATTATCCAAATACCATTGGAGCTTCAATTCATAGGTCCATAAGGTCCCTTTGATAGCTCAACTGAGATTATTGAGAGTTGAATTAATTTTGAATTAATTTGAATTGTTCAAATTAATCGAGGAAATTAATTATATATTACAAAATTAATATAAATTAATTATATGTGATATAATTAATATAATGTATTTGATACGTTATGATACAAAGTATTTGAAATGAAATAAATATTTGAATATGATTCAAATATTAGTCATATGAAATTTATTCGTAGGTTAAATGAGAGAATATTAAATTATAGATTATGTTATATTTGATATAATATAAACTATGGGTTATGTGTTAAATTAGATATAACATATAGTTTAAAATATGGTATATATAATTGTTTTTTAAAACTAATTTTAAATTAAATAATAGTCCCCCTTAATTCTTTCTTTAGTCGAGAAATGGACTGGGGGCTCTCTTTATCCTCACTTCCAACGCAGAGGACGTGGAATTCGACATCTCTAAGGTTTTTTTTCTCTGCAACAAAAGCAAGATCTTCCTCTAAAAAAAATCTTTCTTTCCCTCTACCATATATATCACGAAGCCCACAACTCTTGTAGATTCTCACCCAAAAGAGAATACCTAGGAAATCTAGTGGTCATGTTCAACCAAACTGGGATTTGGTGTTACTATATTCTTGGTATTTGAAGATTTCGAAGGAAATCATTGGGTACGAGATCAAGGAGAGGAATTCAAGAAGACTTGTATCATCATGGTTAAGTGTTATCTTAATCCTAATTTCTCTTATCTTCTCTTATTTTAATTGTAGTAGCATGTTGTAATTGTATTGCATAATTAGTTTCATTTTTTGAATTATTTTGTTTCTATAAAATAAATGATTTTGGGATCCGATCACACTTGCGGGCGATTTTCACAAACCAACAGCTAGCTACCAGTATTGAATCCTCTCGTGAAGTACGTCCTTCACTATTCAATCTTACAAAAATTTACTCGTAACCTCAGCAAACACTTGTTTCCTTCCCGTACATCAAGACTGGTTTATCGACTCCTCAACGATCTTGAATACGAACGTCTCCTCGAACAATCTTGAACATTACCACGAGAATAACCTTGTTATTCTAAAGGATTCCAATAGAAGGATAGATGGTATCCAACTATTGGAAGAGGTTAAGGAATAAAAGCCTTTGGGAGAGTAGAGAGAATTTGTTTTTATGGCTTATGGGAAAATTCGCACAATGAATGCTTTCCCCAAGAGGGCCATAAAGGAAGAATTTATATAGAGAATGGTCACCCTTTCTCCAAGTCTTTTTCCAATTAAATAACACTTATTTAATTAATTAGCACATTAATTAAATAACTATTTATACATTAAATCTAATTTAACGTATATATATTTAATTACCATAAACATCATATGTCTACGTGCAACACCTCTCTATTTATTAATTAATTCTTTGTGAATCTAATTCACTTGAATAAATTATTTGAATCTCATTCAAATGTTTCTTTCCAACTTAATTTGAATTATAGATCACATCCATAATCAATTACATATTAATCATATTAATATACAATTTCCTCAAATTAATTTGAACAATTCAAATCATTCCTCTTTAATATCCTTTAGTGAGCTAACAAGGGGACCTGATAGACTTGTAGATCAGAAGCTTTAACAATATGAGATTAATTGGCTAAATTCATTAACCAAGTTAATCAATATTCGCTAACTGTGAGT
Source organism: Benincasa hispida (assembly GCF_009727055.1). Classification (NCBI taxonomy): domain Eukaryota; kingdom Viridiplantae; phylum Streptophyta; class Magnoliopsida; order Cucurbitales; family Cucurbitaceae; genus Benincasa; species Benincasa hispida. The sequence goes on along the minus strand of NC_052357.1, from coordinate 79,534,915 downwards.
ACACTCTACTAAATACCCATAATTGCACTCTTCTCACTACATATATATTTTTGCGTCCACAAATATAGACCAATAACATCAAATTAGTCCTCCATGGGTGTTCGTAACTCCAACTAGGTCAAATTATCGTTTTATCCCTAGGTTATCTCTTGACCCCTTAAATACCAGTGCCCCTCTAACGAACAACCTGTTTATAGTCTAACCAATAAAAAGAAACCCATCTTGGGCCAATGAGGGGGTAGGACCCTTTGTTCAAGTCTCGGAGACACCACTTAAGGGAATACTCATCTACTTATCCTGAAAACAGAAATGAGTGAATTCCATCTTATATTATTATGTTCCCAGCTCCCCACTCGGTCTTGTCCCTAAAATGGTAAGCTTATTGAGTTAGCGAACTTGCCACTCTCACCCATACAAATCAAAGGACAATCCCTTGTGAACAAGAGTTCATAATATACTCAAGATTAAGATTAAGTTGCTTAGGTCATCCTAATGAAATAGAAACCTAACTAGTCAACGGTGTTACATCTAGTGGTTACTATTTCATGGTCCAGTCTTATGCAAACTCATTGCATAGGATATCTCCACTTTTTTTTATCACCTACACAAATGCGTTGGATTGTTGTGTCTATATCAAATACAAAATAGGTCGTATCCATAGTGTTACCAAGATAAGGTATCCGACCTTATCACTATACTATAGACCATTTATGTTGTATCTTGAACATTGATCCCTGTATGTCTCCATATACAGTTCAAGACCCATAAGACAGCCTTAAATGTTAGTTTATTAGTTTTAGGGTTATTAAGACAAAATAGAAAATAATACAATAACATTTATTGAATTAACATCTATAACTCTTTATTGATGACGGTCGATTAATAACACTTACTATCTACGAGTTTTAGGCATAAAACCCAACACTATCACCTCCAGCTAAAAAAACAATGCCATTGAGAATAGCCAAATGATCTGATATTTTTGTACCTTCCACTATTGGCAATGTGTGAAACTTCTCCTCCAGGTACAACCGATTTGAGACGTTTTTTTCCTTATACATTGCTTCAAGCTTCTCCTAAAGCTTTTTGGCTGTTCAGATTTCATGCACGTTTGCAATAACATTCTTAACCAAATTTAGCCTGATTGCATTCTCAAATCCATCTCCTCCCAATCTTCATCACTCATGCTGGATGTCTTAGAACCTTTACTGAAACTACCGTTAGACTCTCCTAGACCACCATCACCGCTTAACTCTTTAGAAGCACCACTGCCTGGTCTACCCTTCAAGGCCTTGTGTAACCTAGCTTGTATCAACACATCTTTGACTTGTTCTTGCCACAAACTGAAGTTGATCATTCCATCAAATTTTTCCACATTAAACTTTACTAAACTCATAAAGCTTGACATATCTATTTCCTTTCCTAGTAAAACAACAAATATTGAACAATTCACACCATCACAAACATTGCAACCCGTTTAAAAAATTATTTACTGATGTAAAAGCTTAAACAATGTTGTAACCACATAACACACTCAGAAATTCAAGAAACTTCGAATCTAACATTATGATACCACTTATCGGAAAAAATCCTTCACTTTTACTGCAGGCAAAAGCAGAAAATATCATAGAAAATAAAAGAAAACAATAAAATAGGAAACACAAGAATTTACGTGGAAAACTCCCAACTCGGAGAAAAACCACGACCCACCAGAAATAAATCCATTATGTAAAAATATATTACAATCACATAGAACAATTATCTCTCCCGACCCCAACTACAAGAGAACTTTCTCAAAACTTTTATACTACTTACACAATTTTCACACTCTCAAACTACAGGAATTTAATTAGAATTAGCACACTCAAGCTTAAAGTGTTTCTAATTGAGATGATTGAAAACCAAAGACATAAACTTTTTTTTTATAGATTTGGAGCCCATGACTTTTGTAAACGTTTTCGATGGGGGGCAAACTCATGACTTTCCTAAACTAAGACAAGCCTATGACCTTCCTAAATCTTTCTTAGGTGAGAAAAATACACTTTTAATATTTTACCAAAAACCCAACAAGGATCTACATTTTACCTTCCATCAAAAGGAACTGGATCCTCAATTATTATGAAAGCTAGGGAGCCTCACATTCTCATAAAAAATTATCTGGAAATTCGTTAAACAAAAATCGTGGTCTTCTCCTCCTCCGGAATGCTACAAATTAAATGTTGATGCCGCAAATTTCTTGGATTCAATCACTTAGCGATTCATTTCTCTCTTGCCATTTCTCCTTTGTCCCCATGCACTCTAATAATCTTCCTCATTTTGTACCTAAATTGGCAAGGAAAAACACTGATACCACCCTTTGGACCAATAATTTCCATACCATTTTTTTCAATTAGCAGAAAAATATTGTATTACATTTTTGCCCTTAGAAGCTTAATAAATTGAGTATTTTGTCTTCAAAAAAATAATAATTATGGTATTAGTTGGAAATTTTAATTGGTTATGATTTGAGCTTCTTTTAGATTTTTGTTAATAATATTCAATTATAATTTTTTAAGATAACCAAGTTGATTAAAATGACTAGACTATTTTTAAACCAAATATATATATATATATATATATATATATGACGTGGCTATTTTAATTTTTAGAGGGGAAAAGGTTGTTTTTGTTTAAGACACTAGTTTTCTTTCCTCCTCATTCTTGTTGTTCTCAGAAAAAGAATGAAAAACGTGGATGGATAGAGGATGTGACGTGGCAACTGCGGTTCGTACCGGAAAGTTAGCCAAGAGTGTCTGCAACCTCAACTCAACTACCACTTCCTCTCCTCGTTGAATACTGGCCGCCAGCTTTCTTCCCTCCCTGAAACCTCCAGCTCCGACGCCGGTTCGATGCTCTGATGGCGGCCGATTTAGCGCGGTTCTCTCTGTGGTCTCACCAGAGGCTATTCTTTCACTCCGCCACCAAACCTAATGCTTCTTTGTTTGACTCAAGGCCTGGATTTCTCCCCATACAGCATCGCCCTCAGACTCAAGTACGGAAACAGTATCCACGCCGTTTCGGAAGATGCTTGGGGCATCGTTTCGTTGTTTCAAATTCCCTTGGTGCCGAACCTCGAGCACAAAACACGCTGCTTCAACAGGAGCGGCGCCATGAGTCTTCGGTTCTTCTTGATGTCTCTGGAATGATGTGCGGTGCGTGCGTCTCCCGCGTCAAATCGATTCTCTCGTCCGACCACCGAGTTGACTCTGTGGTGGTTAATATGTTGACTGAGACTGCGGCGATTCGGTTAAAATCGGATGATATTGCTGCGGAGGCTGTTTCGGCGGTGAATGTAGCGGAGAGTCTGGCGCGGAGACTGACGGATTGTGGTTTTCCGACGAATTTGAGGAACTCGGAGCTCGGAGTGGCGGAGAATGTGAGAAAATGGAAGGATATGGTTGAGAAGAAACGGAGAATGCTGGTTAAGAGTCGGAATCGTGTGGCTGTTGCTTGGACTTTGGTTGCCTTGTGCTGTGGCTCACACGCATCGCATATCTTGCACCCTCTTGGCATTCATATCCACCACGGTATTTTGCAATCTTATAACGAAGTGCCGTTTTAGTCTAATGATTTATTGCTGAACCTAAATGTATGTCATGTGGATGGCTCAATTCTGGTTTCTGAATTACAATTAATTTACAGGCAATCAGGAATTTCATAAGTTTTAAATTCATTAATTAGAATTGTAAATTTTGGAGGCCTGCTGTGGTTTTAAGCAAATATGAAGTGTTTCTGGTGATCTTTAAGCATTTTCAGAGCATAACGCAAGACCAGCCTGCAATAAAATTCAAATTGAATTAAGTTGACTTATTTTGTTGTTTCAGGACCACTGATGGAGATACTTCATAACTCCTATGCGAAGGGTTGTTTTGCTTTGGTTGCTCTTTTAGGACCAGGACGAGGTCTGTTTATCCACTTTATTTGATCGTTTATATTGCTAGTTTTTGAAAAGGAATCGTGTTAGCATCATGGAAATATTGCTTATTACAACAGGATTATTGAACTAACATTGGGTTTCTTTCTTCTATTCTTCCTTTCCTCGTGTCATTTAGCTGTAGGTGTGTGGAAACTCTTTTTGACCAGTAAATAGCTGATAATTATTTTAAAGGCCTTTGTCGAGTAGTTATTTGTGTTCCTGCCCTTCTGGATAGGAAGTAGTATTTCCCTACTGCTAATGAGACGACCAAACCAAACTTGCCATTATGATCTTTTATGATGTACAATGATAGTTTGCTGCAGAACTTCTTCTTGACGGCCTGAGGGCATTCAAGAAGGGATCACCTAATATGAACTCTCTTGTGGGTTTTGGAGCAGTTGCTGCATTTATTATCAGTGCAGTAAGTCGCTTTGTCAAAGATCTCAATTTCTCCAAGGCTATTATTTGGTTATTGTTATTTTTTATTAGAAAAGAATTGCAGTAGTTTGTTAGGAATCAAGGTAGTATGGGTTACCTTTGTCCCACATTGGTTAGAATGAAATGGCCGATGTGGTACTTAAGTGGCTTGGCTCTCCTACCCCAATAGTTGGCTTTTGGGATGTGGTTCTCCAAGGTGCTTAAGTACCTAACATAGTTTAATATTAGCTTACGAATTTTAAACCGTCATCTCTTGTAGGTCTCACTTCTTAATCCTGAGCTAGACTGGGATGCCTCATTTTTTGATGAGCCGGTGACTTGCTCAACCTTCGGCTCCATCATCATGATTCAATTGATAATACTTACTCTACGTTCACATTCAGTTTCTGTTATTGAATTTTCTATTATAAGATGAAATTTGACTCTTGATTATGCATTTCTCAGTGCAACTCCTTTTTTTTAGTGTGCAGGTCATGCTTCTTGGTTTTGTACTGCTTGGGCGCTCTTTGGAGGAAAGAGCAAGGGTTAAGGCCTCTAGTGATATGAATGAACTTTTAGTAAGTTTCAATCAATCTTAAAACAGTTAAACATTACTGTTGTAATACAGAACTTTTTCTATATTTCTTATGATAATTTTACAAGAGGGAGCATCCCTTATATATACACCTATGATAGCTAATTAAGGAAAACCTTCAAAAAATGTACATATGGAAAGAATAAAAGTAAACTCAAATTACAGGGAATAAAATCATATGTATAAGGTAAGAGGTGATTTCCCATATTCAACACTCCCCCTCAAGCTGCGCAATATATGTTGATTAAGTCCAACTTGATTTTTAAGTCTTCAAACATATTCTTGGAAAGGGCCTTTGTTAGTATGTCAACAATTTGCCTTTTGGTAGGTATGTAGTTGAGTGAGATGCTTTTGTTTTCAATTTTTTCTTTAATAAAGTACCAATCAATGTCCACATGTTTTATGCGATCATGATGGACTGGGTCTTTGGCGATACTGATAGTAGCTTGATTATCACAATGTACCTCCATTGGTTCTTCTGATTTGATTTTAAGTTCAGATAGAATGCTTTTGAGCCACATTCCTTCACATATTCCTTGAGCTAGAGCTCTTAGTTCTGCTTTGGCACTACTTCTGGATACTACAGATTGTTTCTTGCTTCGCTAGGTGACTAAATTTCCACAAACAAAGGTGCAATATCCGGAAGTTGACCTTCTGTCTATTTTTGAGCTTGCCCAATCGGCATTTGTGAAGATTTCAATGTTTCTTCTCTTAGATTTCTTGAAGTATAATCCCTCTCCTGGAGTCCCTTTCAAGTACCTGAGTATTTTGTATACAGCTTGCATATTGTTTTCTGTTGGACTGTTCATAAATTGACTTACAAAGCTAACTGCAAAACAGATTCCAACTAGCCTTTGATACTGATCTTTGTTAACCAGTTTGTGATTGTTTTCTTTGATTATATGATTGTTAGTGTCAATTGGAGTATTAGCAGGCTTGCATCCAAGCATTTCAGTTTCCTTTAACAGGTCAAGGACATATTTTCTTTGAGAAATGCTCAAGCCTGTTTTTGAGCGGGCCACTTCCATTCCTAGGAAGTATTTAAGGAAGTTTTAGGTTTCTTATTTCTTCTTCATGGTCTCTAGTAAGGATAATGTCATCTACATAGACAATGATAATTGCTATTTTACTTGTGCAAGAATGTTTGACGACGAGAGTATGGTCAGATTGACATTGTGAGTACCCGTTTTCCCTTACCACTCTTGAGAATTTATCAAACCACACCCTAGGGGATTGTTTTAGGCCATATAGGGATTTTTTGAGTTTGCATACCTTATTTATGGTTTGAGTAGATTTTACACCGGCCAGTATATCCATATACACTTCTTCTTCTAAGTCTCCATTAAGGAAGACATTCTTTATGTCTAATTGGTGAAGAATCCAATCATTATTCACAGTTAGGGAAAACAGGACACGAATAGTATTTAATTTTGCTACCGGGGCAAATGTTTCTTGATAGTCAATGCCATAGGACTGGGTGAATCCTTTGGCGACGAGTCTAGCTATGAACCTATCTATTTCTCCATTAGCCTTGTACTTGATGGTGAAGATCCATTTGCATCCTACTGTTTTCTTTCCTGGAGGTAGGTCTATTATTTCCCATGTGTGGTTCTTTTCCAAGGCCTTTATTTCGTCTAATACAACTTACTTCCAATTAATGTCATTGAGGGCTTCATAGACATTGTTCAGAATGTAAACTTGGGATAGTGTGGTTGTGAAAGCTTTAAACTTGGGAGAGAGGTTTTTGTAGGACAGGTAGTTTTAGATGGGATGCATCGTATAGGTTCTTACCCCTTTCCGTTTTGCAATAGGAAGATCAATGTCTTCATTAAGTGTTTCAGCTGTGGAGTTGGAGACATGATTTTCCTGTATTTCGGTTGGGTTTTGATTGAGTACTGGTGCACGTTCAAGGGTGTTCTTCCTTCTAGTATAGACTATAGGGTCTTTCCTACTTTCTGGTGGGCCTTGATTGAGAATATCTATTTCATGTATATAAGGAACATATGGAGCACTCTCTTCAAAGAGATCTAGTTTTTGGGTTTCTTCGCTTTCCAAAAGTTTTCCATTTTCTATGAGGGTAGATGGTTCAATGGTGTTTTGCTTTTTGAAGTAAGGTTGAGTTTCAAAGAAGGTTACATCCATGGATGTATAGAACCTTTTTATAGTTGGTGAGTAGCATTTATATCCCTTTTGGCTTGGAGCATAACCGAAAAAGATGCATTTTATTGCCTTAGGATCTAACTTACTCCTATTGGGTCTATGATCTTGGACAAAGACTGTGCAACCAAATATTTTTAAAGGGACCTGAGAAAATAATCTATCATGTGGAAATACTTCCTTAAGTTTTTGTAAGGGAGTTTTGAAGCCTAATATTCGAGAGGACATTCTATTAATAAGGTAGGTGGCTGTTAGAACCGCTTCTCCCCAAAAAAGGTGGGGGGTGTTAACGTGACACATTAAAGCTCTAGAAACTTCTAGGAGGTGTCTGTTTTTTCTCTCTGCAATTCCATTTTGCTGGGAATGTTAGGACATGTACTCAGGTGGGCAATACCTTTTTCGTTTAGAAAATTTTTCAAGGAAGTGTTAAAATAATCCTTAGCATTGTCAGTGTGAAGAATTTGGATTTTGGTGTTAAAAGAGATTGAAAATCATGGCAAACAGATTCTGGAATATGGAAGTAACTTCAGATTTTTCTTTCATTAAAAACACCCAAGTAAGTCTAGTGTGATCATCGATAAATGAAACAAACCATTTAGCTCCTGTTACATTCTGAACTCTACTAGGTTCCCAAACATCACTATGCATCATAGAAAAGGGATAAAAGGGTTTACATGTGCTTATCGGATATAAGGATTGAGCCAACTTTGCCATTTCACAAGACTCACATTGAAACACTTGAGAACTTTTATTGAAAATATCTGGAAACATTCGTTTTAAATATAGAAAATTGGGATGTTCTAAACGATTATGCCATAACATTATTGTACTATCATAATTGTCTTTAGAAGCAACAAAAGTAGATGTACTAACATAATCATCTTTAGAGACAACAAAATTAGATGAACTAGATGTACTATCATAATAGTCTTTAGAAATAAAACGAGATTTGCTAAGACATAACTCCTTGACTTGAGGCTTAAGAGCATTTAGTATGTAGAGACCCGAGGTTTCCTTAGCATTGCCAATTATCTTCCCCGAATGCAAATCTTGAAATATGCAATTATGTGAGTAGAAAGTTGCACTGCAGTTTTTCATAAACGTTAGTTTGCTTATGGAAAGAAGATTACATTTAAGATTTGGGACATGCAACACATTTTCTAATACTAGATCTTTAGATACAAACACATTTCCAGTTCCCATTACTTTAGAATAGGTACCATCGGCAATCTTTACAGTAATTTGACTGTTACAGTGTGTGTAGTTAGTTAAAAGTGAGATGTCACCTGTCATGTGATCTGATGCACTAGAGTCAATAATCCAAGTACTACAATTTTCTTTGGTTGCATTAAGGGCCCAAAGAAAGTTACCTAATTGTACCATTGTTGCTACGCTGGTTTCTGATGTTTTTTGAGTAGGTTTCGGTTGGCCGAATAGTTTTTGGAGAAGGTCCAACTGCTCCTTAGTAAACACATTATATTCAGGGTTGACGTTACCTTCTGATGATGTACTTGCTTGATAGGCCTTTCCACGTCTGTCTTCTGTACCTTTGTTGGGCTTCCAATCTGGAGGTTTTCCATGAATATCCCAACACACTTCTTTAGTATGTCCTGGTTTTTTACAGTGTTCACACCATGGTCTTGGTTTTCGTTGCCGATTTTGAGTTCCTGTGTAGTTCTGGTTTCGATTGTAATGGTTATTATGAGTATTTGTACGTACCTCATTACCAAGGTTTCGAGCAGGTAAGGCTGATCCTTCAGATTTGAACTGGCAGTCACTCCTAACATTAGTTCTTCCTGCTTTCTTCTCTTCTCACTTCTGCAAAAACTTCTCTGATGTTAGGTAATGATTTAATAGCTAAGATTCTACCACGTACCTTATCGAGTTCTTTATTAAGGCCAAGCAGAAATTTGAACACTCGTTTCTTTTCAACTATCTTTTTGAATGTAGCTTCATCTGCAGCGCATTCCCACTTATGGCTTTCAAATACGTCCAGTTGCTGCCAAAGTCGAGATAGTCGAGTAAAATAGTGAGTGACTTGCATATCTCCTTGCCGTAGCTCATGAATTTTGCCTTCAATTTCAAATGACTCTGCAGTATTTTCTTGATCAGAATAAGTTTCACGAGCTGCTTCCCAGATTTCAATTTCAAATGACTCTGCAGTTGAGAAGAGTAAAAAACCTTCACCAATCTCTGTCGTCATGGAGTTGATTAGCCATGACATAACCATATTATTTTCCACTTTCCATGTCTTGTATCTTTGATCAGCTTGGTCTGGGATAGGATTTTTGCTTGACAGGTAATCTTCCTTTTCTTTTCCACATATGAACATCATAACTGATTGTGACCAATGTAGGTAATTCCTTCCATTTAATTTATGATTAATAATTGGAAGTATGGTCCCTTCAGTATTGTTAGAATTTATGGATGCCATAAAAGATTGTTGATTGGCAAAATAATTAATTAAGCAAGAAATAGGAAAAAGGAAAAAAAAACGATGAAAAACTAATCAAAAAGTCGTCCAGACCTGGCTCACGCTCCAGACCCGAGATTTCACCCAATCCGACCCAGAAGACTACGACCCGGTTCGATCCAATTTGTTCACTCCACCTGTGTTGTTTTTGACCCGTTCACTCGCAGTTCCGTCAACCCGATCCGACCCTGAAGACGCTTACCTGGTTTCGACCTGACTTTGTTCGCGCGACCCGGCACAACTTAACCCGTTCCCTCGAGGTTTCGTCGATGATGCTGCCGCGATTTCGTTTTCGGTGATCTCCACCCACGATCCGCGACTACTCACGAGAGGAGACGAGAATTTCGGGAATCGGCACCCACAGTCGATGACTTCTGGTTGATGAAGGTGTTCGTGGTCGTCGGATGAATGTTTTTGCTTTAGAGAATGTGTTTCGGCTGTGAATGCTTCGGATTAGTTGCAATCCACTAGTTCAATGCGATTTGATGCGTTTCTCTTCGGACGTGAAGCTCCACGCAAGGAATCGTTGGAGGTTTCTTTTGGTGCACTACTTCCAGCAAATAGGTATGTTTGAGATTTTCTATTTTCTTTTCTAGGGTTTCGGATGTGAAACCTATAGAAAAGATTCATAGAATTGGCTCTAATACCATGTTGTAATACAAAACTTTTTCTATATTTCTTATGATAATTTTACAAGAGGGAGCATCCCTTATATATACACCTATGATAACTAATTAAGGAAAACTTTATAACAGTAAAAAAATGTACATATAGAAAGAATAAAAGTAAACTCAAATTACAGGGAATAAAATCATATGTATAAGGTAAGAGGTGATTTCCCATATTCAACAATTACAATGCATGTGTCTATTGGATCATTACCAGGGTTAAATATCCATTAGTTACTGCCACATGCTTTTAAGTCCTTGTGACATTCTATCTTTGTTCTAGAAGAAATTTTTGACCGATCAAAAGTTTTCGTATAGCAATGAAAAAATTGCATGTCATTATATGTGACCTTCGAAAATTTAGCCAGTGTTGATTAATCATCGATTAAATCAGATAACATGACATTGGAAACTAGAAGATGTCTTGTGTCTTTCTTATGCCTACGTGGTACAATACATTAGCCATGTGAAAGTTGGATCCAAATAAAACTGCTTTTGTGTACACACACAAGGCCTAAGAAAACCATAGGTCCAGAGGAAGCTATTCAACGTTCAAGACACCATGTAGAAAGTTCAAAATAGAAGACAATTTGAAATTATACAGCAGTCAAGATTTTGACAACTAAATTTCACAAATTCTAAAGAACTTTTGTCGTTCAAACCTCAATATTTCAGCCTATCACAAGTACAAAGTTGAAGATTAAGCCACTTTGATTTAAGATATACACCCTTGAGTCAAAAGTTATGTTTAAAGTGTTTGTATGGCATCGTGGTTCTCTCTGACCTATTGGGCTCCTTGTTACTTCTGATGCTTGTGGCTCTAGCATTCTCTTTTCTCCTAGATGCTTGGCATAAGTTATTTATTTATCTAAATATTCATGTTTTGGCAGTTACAAAGTTGACGATTAAGCCACTTTGATTTAAGATATACACCCTTGAGTCAAAAGTTATGTTCAAAGAGTTTGTATGAAATCGTGGTTCTCTCTGACCCATTGGGCTCCTTGTTAATTCTGATGCTTGTGGCTCTAGCATTCTCTTTTCTCCTAGTTGCTTGGCATAAGTTATTTATTTGTCTAAATATTCATGTTTTGGCAGTCATTGATCTCTTCTCATTCACGACTTGTGATAACTCCATCAGAAAGAGATTCCTCTACAAATGATGTGCTTTGCTCGGATGCAATGTGCATTAAGGTGTCTACTGATGACATTCGGGTTGGAGACTCAGTATTAGTTTTGCCAGGAGAGACTATTCCTGTGGATGTAAGCACCAGAGATTATTAGCAAACAATGTCCCAATAACTATGTCAATAGTTATTTTTCTCAATCACATGTCTTCCTCTGCCTTCTTTAAGATCTTCCTCTGCCTTCAATTTATTCTTCCTTACCTTAAGGAGGAACGATTTGAAAATGCTTAGCTAATAATAACATTGACTGAATAGGGGAAGGTTCTCGCGGGAAGAAGCGTTGTAGATGAATCAATGCTTACTGGGGAATCTCTACCTGTATTTAAGGAAGCAGGCCTTATGGTCTCAGCTGGAACTGTGAACTGGGTATGATTTTTCCTTGATGTTTAGGATTTCAAAATGCATGATTATTCAGATTTACATACAAGTGGGATATGCCACCTTATTTCAAACAGATTACTTTTTTTGGGCATAAATAAAAAATTGATATCTTCTAGGATGGCCCTTTGAGAATTGAAGCGTCTTCTACTGGCTTGAACTCAACAATCTCCAAGATTGTTAGAATGGTACGTGAACCAGTTCTTAAATTTATATTTTGCAGGAATTACATGGATATGCACAATGGTTCATTTCCTTTTCTTAATGGGATATCTTTTAGAATTGACGACCACAATAGTAATCTTTTCTTTTAGGTTTCTATTACAGTTTCAAGATATTATCAGGTATACAGTTGGAGGGTTCATCATTTCATGTGGTTGTTCTTGTGTTCTGGTTGCTTGTAAAGGAAAATAATTTTGCTCTAGGTGAGCCTAATTGAAAATTAGTTTGGATCTGGACAAAAGTTTTCACAAAATTCTATCAGCTCAATTTGAGTTATCCTTGCATGAGTTCCTTTCCACTGCACATACATAGAAAAGATTGCTGCTTAAAACTACTGGGTGAAGGAGGGACGGATATTTCCCAGATGAATCCATTCTTAAGCTTTATACATAACCATCAGGTTGAGGATGCGCAAGGCCATGAAGCACCTATACAAAGGCTCGCAGATTCCATAGCTGGGCCATTTGTGTACACTGTATTAACTCTCTCAGCGGCAACGTTTGCTTTTTGGTAAGCATGCACATCTTATTTTTCTACTTGAAAAAACTCTGGTGTTTAATGTCTGAAAGGGTGATGAAGGGGCTAATAAGAATTTGGGTGAGTTCTCAATGAACCTCGTATATATCTGACATGATTCAAAGATGATAATTCCTATTGCTGTGAAAGTTCCTTGAGAAATGTATGATATATCTTTAGAGTTAACTCAACTATTAAGAGTATTTTGCTGCAATATGCTTGTTTATTTACATGGTAACATTTTATTTCCAGGTACTGCTTTGGAACCCATATTTTTCCTGATGTTTTGATCAATGATATTGCTGGACCAGATGGAGACCCCTTGCTTTTAAGCTTGAAACTTTCAGTTGATGTCTTGGTAAGTGGATGCTGAGCTTTTGTACCGTAGACTTTGGAGTCTCAAACTTTGTTGCCAAAAAAATGCACGATTGCTTGATAATGAGTGCATGCAATTTTAATACGTAAAGCAGGGGGAAAATTCTAGATTACAGTCGTGCCACATTTTCCATTTTCTAGTACCTCATCTATTGTCTACTGGTTTGTTTCTTATGTGTAGACGCATCTTCTCTAGTTTGGACTAATTGACAAGGGTATTCACAAAATAGCTAGAATGTATTGGATACAGATAAGAAACTTGTTTACTTTGTGAGTAGGAATCTAAAGTCAATTTAGGTTGATTTGGTTTTTTTCCCCTTTTAGTAACTACTTTTTATGTCTTTTTTAGAATATTTAGTTTCCTCGTAGATTGTTATTTGTTTGATATTTCCAATTTTATTGTTAAGATGTTTCATTTCTTATTTTTCTTAAGAGAGACAAATTTCTTTTTTCAGGTTATCAATATCAAATTCATCGTTGACCAAATATATATTGAGTGGAATTCCTTTTACATCATTGTGTTTGAGAATGCATTTGAATCTTGACATAATATTTTCATCTAGTCAAAATTGTTTTTTCTATGTTTGGCACCAGTGTTTTGGTTTAAAGCAAATTTGAAAATTACAATCTGAATGTGAAGATCTAAAAGAACAGTTTTTTTTTTTTCTTGCTTCATTATTTTAAGAACCCAGTAGGTTTCGCTCATAATAATTAATAAGTGGGTTTCAGCAAAAATGCATGTGAAAAATATTTTCAAACTCACCTTATCCACATACATACACAGACAGACACAAAAAGGGGGAAAAAATTAAGCTCATTCTTCATTTGTAATCACAAAATAGGACGAAGATAACTTTGGCTATGGTCAAATTGGATTTTCACGTGATTTAGGAATGGGAAATTTATGTCAAAGATTACAGAGACATGATGGAAAATCTTAGTACAACCATGGTATCAGATTTCTCATAAATTAGATGTGCATATCCTAATCTTGGTTTAACCCACATCACATTGTCGTGCTAAATGTGGTAAACTTTCTCTATACTTTTATTACCATGGGAAAAAAAGTTAAAGTGCATGATTCGTAGTGTTGGCAAATTGGTTCTTCTTCAGGTAGTTTCTTGCCCATGTGCACTTGGACTTGCCACTCCCACAGCAATTCTAGTTGGCACCTCCCTTGGTGAGTTCCAATTTCATTTCATAGAAATTATGAAATTAGTGGGATGTTTAACATTTACATCAATTGTGATTCGATCATATGTATATATATTCTCCTTGATCTGCTTCTTAAGAACTTTGAATGATGACATGAATCCAAAAATAAGTGGTTTCTGGAAGTTAATAAAATGTATTACAATAAAAATGAGAGAAAATCCTAGGAGCATGTCCAACAAGGGAAAGAGGGATAGAGACTATTTTCCCAATGAAGCTAAAAGGAGGCGCAGATCTTGTTCACATATGATGGATGTACACTGGCACATTTTGTAGTTTTGTTTCATGCTTGTATTTAAGTTGATACTGTCAAAACTGATTGCTCGTATTTGAATCATATGTCTGATTTTGTACTCTTTATTTCATATTTGCTTAAGAACACCTGACTTAGATTACTATATCTCATTCCACTTCAACCTTCCTACTGCTAAATCTCATAAAATTAAAATAATAAATAAATAAAGACCCTTTGTTGGTGCTCTTATGTTGTTGTGCACAACAAATTGATCAGGGGCTAGACGAGGACTTCTAATAAGAGGAGGAGATGTATTGGAACGTCTGGCCGGCATAGATTGCATTGCTTTGGACAAGGTGATTATTTTATGATGTTGCAATCCTCATTTTAACTCACACTCAGACAACCACGTGAAACTTCTCACCAAAGTTCTCCTAAATTACTTTTTAATTTTGAAATGTAAGTTTTATTGGATCATATAGGCAATGTTCTTCAGTCTCACCAAATTTCTCAACTTTCAGACAGGAACACTTACTGAAGGAAAGCCGACTGTCTCTTCTGTGGTTTCTTTTGTTTATGGTGAAACAGAAATACTTCAAGTTGCTGCTGCAGTGGAGAAAACTGCTTCACATCCAATTGCAAAAGCTATCATAGAAAAAGCAGAATCTTTGAATTTGACCATACCAGTCACAAGAGGGCAACTGGTAGAACCGGGTTTTGGATCATTTGCCAATGTAAATGGGCAACTAGTTGCAGTTGGTTCATTAGAATGGGTTAATGATCGATTTGAGAAAAAAGCAAGCATCTCTGATCTTAAGAATATTGAGCGCTCTGTGATTCAGTCACTAGAGGGGATATCATCTTCAAATAATTCAAAAACAGTTGTTTACGTTGGAAGCGAAGGAGAGGGCATCATTGGTGCTATTGTAATATCTGATCGGTTGCGCCATGATGCGGTATTCACTGTTAATAGGTAATTTCATTTTCATCCAGTGGCTTTCTGAGTAATCTGCTATCATAAGTTCTAATTTTTTGTTTCCACAAGTAAAATTCATAGTAGCAGCAACGACTGGATTAGCAACCAACTCTTTGTTTGAGATCCAAATGAATTTAAGAATAATATTCACCTTGTTTACTTTCTTGTGACATCAAGAAAAGGAACGTCTGAAAAATGTTATTATCATGATGCCGATTGCTTTGGATTCTCAACACTTTTCTAGGATGTTCTTTTTATTTGAATAATATACTTAATATAGGTTGTCAGCTATACTGAACATTGTGTCCTCGTGCTTAATCTGTTGCTTTATTTGGAAGGCTCCAGAAGAAGGGAATCAGAACAGTCCTCTTATCTGGAGACAGGGAAGAGGCAGTTGCAAGTGTGGCCAAGACAGTTGGAATAGAAGAAGAATTTGTCCACTCATCTTTGACTCCTCAAGAAAAATCTGACCTTATTTCTACTCTGAAAACTGCAGGACAACGAGTTGCTATGGTATGGTTTTACATGTTGATGATTTGTGCAAGAGAGTTTACCTGCACGTGTTACTGACTCACTTGCAATTTACAATGTCTAAGGGCATTATGGCACTATGAAAAAAAATGGATGTTCTTCCCATTCAATTTGAAGTTGTCATTTTATTCCTGATTTTTGTTTATAATTGATATTCAAGCACTTGAAGTAAGGTAGATATTTCCATTAAAGTTTACATTCTATCTTGAATCTTAATCCTTCATTTAAACCACCACTCCTGATGATAAGTATTGCGAGTCCCAGATATGCCCTAGACTATCAGATGTAAAAATGGATCCTCTAGAACCAACCACCCGTGCCCTTTCAATCTTATGTGGCCGAAATTACTATATCTCACCTGCCTTTTGGTTTTTCGTAGGTTGGTGATGGTATAAATGATGCACCATCTTTGGCTTCTTCCGATGTTGGGATTGCTCTGCAGCTTGAAGCACATGAAAATGCTGCTTCAAATGCTGCATCCATTTTACTTCTTGGAAATAGAATATCTCAGGTACTACCATTTTCTCAATACTTTTTGTTCCACTTTGTTTCTTTTGGTTAATTTTTCATAATCTGATGTATGTAAAGTAAGTCTTTCTGCATTGTTCTTGTAGACAGATTCAAAACTAAGTTGGTATATGTAATAATTATGTACGTTGTATATTTCACATTGGGATAGAATTATTGTTCTTCTTTCGTTATACAAACGCCAGTTAATATCAAAAGTTAGAGGCCGGATACTACCGTTTGTGTGGTTCTAAATTCTTTTAAATATACTACTACAAGATTGTAATGATTATTAACAATTGAAAGACTCTTCTTTAGTTGTTTTGGCAGGGAGGAGTAATCTCTACCCCTTGCCCTCAGGGTGTCTGTGTTCCTTTGAATATTAGTATTTGTTTCCCATCTCCAAAACCCTTTTTGTGGTTCTCTTTAGCATTCTAGTTTAATATACACCATTATCTTCTTAGAAAAAAGGAGTTTTTCATCAGTTTCTTAATTGTTTAAAGATTTTTTCTCTCAGGAAGGAACAACTCATTTATGGCATGTTCCTCTAGGGGTTTTCTTTTTTTTTTTTTCCTTTCTTTTCTCTCTCTCTCTCTCTCTCTCTCTCTCTCTCTCTCTCTCTCTCTCTCTTATGTGTGTGCTGGTCTTTAGGTGCAATGATTCCTAGGGTAATAATTTTCTCCAATACAGTAGGAAGTTTTCATTGTATAACAAAACCCCAACACTAGAAAATATGAACCACAAATACCCTCCTTCATTTTGATAACTCCGCATGCCCTTTCTGCCAGCTTGTTGACGCAATGGAACTAGCACAAGCAACAATGTCTAAGGTGTACCAGAATCTGTCGTGGGCAATAGCTTACAATGTCGTTGCCATTCCAATTGCTGCTGGAGTGCTACTCCCAGGATTTGACTTTGCAATGACTCCTTCACTTTCAGGTAGATGCATACTAATCTCTCCTGTCTCCTCTTATTAGTAAAAATAATCACTCCCAAAATCACTAAAGAGAAACAAAAGCAATTCGTTCTCATACGTCATACCATTCCCAAAGTTATTTTGTTCTATTGTGATTTGTAACAATAAGAACAGCTTGTTTCTTTGATTAAAAAAAAAAAAGACTGCTCTTTAAATTTCTTTGGTTTCTCAGGTGGGCTTATGGCTCTAAGTTCAATATTCGTCGTCACCAACTCATTACTTCTGCAGATCCATGCCCCCAAAGAAGCTCAAAAATCTACCTGAATGGCATACAAAATATGTTAAGTAGCTCCCGTTTTAATAAATTATAGAGTCAATTGGACATCAAACGGGTCAGTTAAGTGCATATCCATGACTCTCTCTGTGCTTTAATTTCTTATAACTTTGGACAAACCTGGAACTAACTTGACAGTATTTGTGTTTTAAGGGAGCTCTTTTTTTCTCTCTCTCTCTCACCGAGAGTATTTGTGTTTTAATAAATATATAAATAAAAACTCACGTGAACTTCATCCATAAAATACCATATTGCTCATTCTTTTAGGAGTGAGGTTGGCAGAATGGGGGATTGGGAATTCTTCCTATTTTTGATATTGAAACCATTGAATTTAATGGGCCATTGCCTAATTGGTAAAAGAAATATTCCCTTCTTGAAAGCTTATCTTGTTTTGTCCTGAGATTTTATCTCATATGCATATGTATTATGTAGATTCGAAGTATCATTCCTCACTTTTCAGTGCTTTTTCTGTTTTTCATCTCTGACCAAGGTTTTTGCTTGTATATTGATATGGAAAGGCACAGCTTTTAAATTTGAAATCCAATGAATATGAATAGTTTCACTGCATGTGATCAATGATCATATAGAAATTGCATTACTTTGTGAGGGAAAAGAAAACATCTTGATTGTTGTGCAAACATTTGTAACAATTTAGATTACTTGTGAGTTTAACAATCTAAGTAGCATTAACATGTTTCTTTTGAATGGATGTTTTTAGCAGTGCAGGTGGATGTGGTAAGAGATTTTTATATGCTAGTATGGATATGATTGCCCACATTCTTTTTGAACCCCACTTTTAACAGATATTTTCAATCATTATGTCTTAATCTTCATTTGTACTATTTTTTTTCCCCTTTTCCAAAATACATCCCAGGATGATGCTATATTTTCTTTTAATTTTAGATTTGTTGTGTTGAAGTACTGTAGATGATGGAGAGAATTTAATCAGTTAAATTACACTGTCAACCTCATCATCTTATCTACATGCATAATATCTTCAAGGATCTTCATAGGCAGAAGGGAAGTTTGGGATAAGAAAACTCCTGAAATATTAAAATGGATAATACTTCCAATGAACCATGCCCTCTTCATCTCTTTTTCATTTTGGCAATAATTTTATCAATCCCTGTCCCAAAATATATTTTTAAAGTGAGTAGAAGGTTTGCACATGAAATATACAAAATTAATTGAACTACTTATGTTTCATTTGAGAACGTTCGGCTTTATTTCGTTATCATTTGGTTTTTTATTTTTAGTTTTTGAAAATTGAACTTATGTACATCCATCCACCTTTAAGTTTCTTGCTTTGTTATTACTTTATCGATGTTTTAAAAACCCAAGTTTTGAAAATTGCTTTGTTATTACTTTATCTTGTTTTGTTATTGCTTTGTTATTACTTTAAATTTCTTGTTATTACTTTAATGTCCTTGAAAATTTAATTTAAAAAACATAGAAATTTGTCCTTGTTTTTTTTTTTTGAATGTAATCAAGAATTCATCTCTTTTATTTAAGAACATGTAAATAGATTTAATTTTCAAAAATTAAATAGTTACGAAAAGGGACCTTAATTTTGGTCTTTATGTTTTTTAAATTTATGTTATTTTCTCTCAATTTTTCAATTATGGTTTTCGCTTTTGTTAGATGAACACTTTAATTTTTAGTTAAATCTTAGAACTTTTTTTTTAGTTTTAAAATTTGGTTTGGTTGATAAAAATATTATAAAGAAGAAAACGACATAACATAAAAGCTTTGAGTGAACAATTTTCATAAGCTTAAATTTTAAAAATTAAGGTCTGTTTGGTAACCATTTGATTTTTGATTTTTTGTTTTTTGAAAATTATNATACACACTATTTTTGCTTCCAACATTTTCATTTGTTATTTATTTTTTACCAATGGTTTAAAAAAATCAAGCAAAATTTTGGAAATTAAAAAAAAAAGTTTTTAAAAACTTGTTTTTGTCTTTGAAATTTGGTTAAGAATTGAACCATTGTACTCCATAAAGATGCAAATTATTGTAAGAAATTAAGAGAAAATAAACTTAATTTTCAAAAACAAAAAACGAAATGATTATCAAATAGAGTCTAAATGATTATCTCATAGATGTTTATTATTTAAAAATAGGAACAATATATAACACGGGAAAATATATTTAAAGAGAAATTATTCGATACTGAATCTTACATATTTTGTTTGTAGTTACTCATACTTCTACCTTTGACATTTGTATTATGCTGTTTCTTTTGGTGGTATAACAATTTTCATGAAATTATAAATCAAAAAGAGAATTGAACTCAAAAATAAAGTTTGGTATGAGATAGAGATGAATTAGAAGTACATGAAAATTGTTTGTCCTTACGAGTATTTCTTTAACCTAGTTAAAGGTATGAAACCTCTCACGCCACAAGTAATTTGAACTAAAAGAAATGTCATTTTTATGGAAGTGTTCGAGGTTTTTTAATATTATGTTGTCTGTTGAATAGAAATAGAACAGAGTATTGTAGTTAGTTAAGAATGAAAAAATAAGAGAAAAGGGATTATTATGTTGTGAAATTGACGAGGACAATAGAATATAACGGATATGGAGAAAATATAATATAATAGTAATAAAATAATAAAATATAACTAAATTAAAAATAGCTAAAATTATAATTTTATGAGAATAGGAATAATAAAAATAGAAAATATGGTTTTATAAAAATAGAAAATATATGAAAATTTCTTTTTATTCTCAATAATTTTAAGACCCACTAGATAAATAAGATATAAGTCCCATGATACTAAAATTTATTTGGATGATATTTATAATATATTATAATTTATAGGTAGTTATAACTAAAAAGGGAGTATTTAATTTTTGCAAATTTAGGAGATGGGGGAAAAGTGGGGACGACAAGGGTTTTTAATAATAGAATTAAATAGGCACGTGAGCGTGATTGAAATGGGCTTTTGCATTTGCATGTGATTTGTGGGTCCTGCAGAGCTCTCCCATCATCACCCTCCTCTGCAACTGCTGCCGTCACCCACCAATCACATATTTTATCTCCCTTTTTTTTTTCCTTTTTTAAAAATAATATTACCATAATGGATTTTCTCCTTCGCCGGTTCTCACTTCTCACTCATGGGTTGAGGCCGTACACCTTTTTTTAATAACTATTTTTAATATATATATATATATATAATTTTGTTTTAAAATATTGGAAAAAGAATACAATTTTACTCCTTAGATTTTGAGTTTAGTTTACAATATATTATTAAAGAACGTTTGACACGCAGATTTGAAATCCTAAGTCTGAGAATGTTAAGTCTCAAAGTTAGGCTGAGATTTATATAGTCTGGGCTAAAAGTATTTGGAGTACAGTTTTTTTAAGTCTAGATTTAAGAATTCCGTGTTTGGAATGCAAGTTTAAGTAGCCTAAGAATGAACTGCATATATAAATTTTTAGTTTATAAAATATTTTCTTGTATTTAATCACTTGTTCGATTATATATTAGTTTAAATTTGTCATCCTAATTATTTTAATATAGTTAAGTTTAAAATAAACTAAAAAAAATAGAAGATTTTTTTTTAAAAAAAAAATCGAAATAGATATTTTGACTAAAATTATAATTTTATTTATATTGTTTTAATAATTTGATGTTTTAATTTTACTAAATTTTGACATAAAATTTCAAAGACTTTTGTCACTTTAACTAATTTAAAAATGATCGGTTTTTTTTACCATAATACACTAACTTAAAATTGAAATATATTAACTAATTTTAATTTTAAATTCAATTATTGATAAACTGTAATTTTTTTTATCAAATTACATTTGATGAATAAAAAATCATAAAACTTTGAGTTTTAATTTTTATTTGGTCTCTAAGTTATTTTAAAATTTTAAAATCTTTAGGTTTAGAAAATGACCCAAAGTCTTCGAACTAGTTAAATTAACCAACAAAAAAAAAATGAAAAATGTTATTAAATTAAATTAAGGTTTTCTACACATATAGCCTAATGGCATGTTTGGAATGACTTAGAAAAAAATATCTTTCAAAAATTCATTTTTATTTTAACACTCTTGATTTGAAAAAAAAAAATCCTTAAGATAAAAAACGCACATGTATTGTATTTTTTTTCCTTAAAAAGTGTTTTTGTATATAAATTTGTCTAGTTGATATATACTAAAAGTAATTTTATTAATATTTTTCAAGGTTGGCTAGTGGCAATCTCCGGAGGTGGCAGTCGGAGGTTGGTCAACGAAGTTGGTGGCCAAAATTTCACCTGTGGAGGGAAGGAGGGTCACCAGAGATTGGTCGATGGTGGTTAGAGTTGGCCAGTGAAGGTCAGAGATTGGTTGACAGTGATCACTGAGGTGGTGGCCAGAATTGTCCAACGGCGTTTATCGAAGGTGACGACTAGAGTTTATCGATGGCGATCATCAGAGGGTGGTGCTCAGAGTTGGCCGACAGTGGTCGGCGAAGGTGGTATCCGGAGGTTGACCGATGTACTTCCTAGATTAAATTTTTTATTAAAAAAAAGAGAAGTTAACCTATGGGTTTGAATAGTGTTTACTATTCAAATCCATGAGAAAAGATGTAAGAAACTAAGGTTTTCTACATCTTTGCCCCAAACAAGGGTTGAGCTTAGGATGCCTAGCCCATCTAATTCCAACCCTTGAAACAAACACCTCCTTAGGAAGCATTTGGGGCAAAGAAGTTGTTATTATAGTCCTAGGTTATTATAATTGGCTACAATAGTTTGTGTTTGGGGTGTATATTATTTTAGTCTGGAATATAATATTATGTGTTTGAGGTATAAACTATTTTAGCTTTAGAAGGAAATAGTAAACATTGTAGCAAAGAATAAAAAAATGATGAATGTAAAATAGTAAAAGTCGTAGCAAATAGTAAATACTATAGCAAGTGAAAGTTTTGAAATAATGTTGATTATAGCTAATGGGGACTACAAAATAGTACTTACGGTAGCAAGAGGTGATTATTTTAATCTTATGATAATTTTTGTTCCAAACGCTCCCTTAATGTTTTTTTAGGTTAAAGTATACAAAATCTCTTGAACTTTAACATTTGTTTAAAAATATTCTATACATTGAAAACTTGTAATTTTATTTTTGAACCGTTTCAAAATATCTTTGTAATAGAAATTCTCTAAGATTGTAGTCAGAAATTGAGATATGAAACTATGTGTTAGTGACCTATAATGAAAAATTAGATCACCACATCATTTTAGGTTATCTTTACACAATTAAAATAGTGACCTATTTGGAATTCTAAAGTCCACTTGGCAACAATTGATTTTTGGTTTTGAGTTTTTAAAATAAAGTTTTTTTTTTTCTTTCAATATCTAGGTAAATGAGTTGAATTATTAGCCAAATATCAAAAAACAAAATAGATTTTTATAATTTTTTTTAATATTGGTAAAAAGTAGACAAGAGAACAAAAAATTTTAGGGGTGGATGTTGTTTATAGGCTTACTTTCTAAAAATATTAATGGTGAAAACTAAAAACCGAATGATTACCAACCAAAAGTTAAATGATTTATATTCTAAAGATAGTTATGATACGTTTATAAAAGTGGAAGGACAATATTGTAACTTCGGAAAGTATGACTTGCTTTTTTAAATTTCTAAGTTAATTTTGAAAAGTATGACTTGCTTTTTTAAATTTCTAAGTTAATTTTGATGATGTGTTTAGATTCGAATTTTCAATTTAGATATTACGATTTTGCCACAGTTCTTCACAAACTTGTTTATATCTATATTTTTTTTTTTCGATTTAGAGTCCTAATTCAATTTACTAACTCAATTATCTTCCTCACGATTGAAAGTTCGATTGTTCACCTATGCATTTTCGTACTAAAATAACAAGATGACCGATCAAATCAATTATTCATAAAGAAATTTATTTTCAACATAGTAATGATATTGAGATGAATTGTGAAATCTAATTGACTTCC
Organism: Benincasa hispida; assembly: GCF_009727055.1. NCBI lineage: Eukaryota > Viridiplantae > Streptophyta > Magnoliopsida > Cucurbitales > Cucurbitaceae > Benincasa > Benincasa hispida. Next base: position 79,511,306 of record NC_052357.1, on the reverse strand, counting down.
ATTATGGAAGTTGAAACTTTAAAATTATATGAACCAACTATAAGGGATGAACTATATTACAAATCTCACAACTATAAGGGTTCCCATGTGTGTAGACTTTTTAGATATTAGATGAATAAATTTATACTTATAGCTAATGTATGAACAATTTTTAAAGGAAGGTCTAAATTGATTTGTTTATAAAAACCTAAGGATTTAATCGATTAAATTCTAAGTCACATGCGATGTTTGTTTAAATATAATGTAATAAAAGGTATAAATTGATATAATTATGAAACTTCAAAGTTTATTAAATTGATATAATTTATAGGTTTAAAGTTCAAATTAATACAATCTTCAAAATTTAAAGATGTAAATGGATATTTTTCATATTGTTTATTTATCATGCAAAGTATGTCATTTTTTTGAAAAATAGTATTAAGACTTGTTCGTTTTCTCTAAAAAGTCCTCTAACAGTTTCATACCAAATTTCTTATCAAATATTATTATCCACAAGAAGAGAAGGTTTACCAAAATTGATAAATCAATAATGGATGACATTTAATTTGGTCAACTATATAATATAATCGGAAAGAGAAAGAGAACTTATGCATCTAAATAAATGAATGTCGATTAATTTCTTAATAAATTATAGTCCATTGACGTTAACATTTTGAATATGATTGAGACTATTAGACATTGTTTTTACAAACTTACTACCATATCTATCTATATTTTAATTTTAAATGAAGAAGCTAGTGTAATGGTTTTTTAAAAAGGAAAAAAAAAAAATACTATTATTGATAATAAAATAGCGTAGAGTTTCTCTTTAAAAAGAAAAAAAACAATAGCTATAATGAACAACTTTTAAGTGGTCGAGCATAATTGAAATATATCATTAAATTAAGAGTATAATGGAAACTAACCACCTTTTTACATGCAACATGATTTTATGTAGACTCCACGACTTTGATGACTCCCTTGACTTATTGGAGGTGACTTAAATGAAATTCTTATGGATAAAGAAAAACACGATGGTCCATCAAAAAGTAAAAAAGTTCTCTTTGATTTTCGTTCAGCTATAAACGATTGTTCCCTAATTCATCTTGGACACTCTGAAAACTTATTTATTTGGTGCAATAGAAGAGGAGATGATCTTATATGGGAAAGACTCGACAGTTCCGTTGGAAATTTTGAATTAAAAATTCTCTTCATTTTACTGAAGTTGTTCACCTAGATTTGATGCATTATGACCACAGATCTATTGAATTTGGGAAATTATCAGAAATAGCACCCTCAACTTTCACTACAAGAATTTTTACCTGTTTCGATATTTTTTTTCCCAACGCATCAATTTTCGTTGGTATATACGTATTTATCCCGACGAAAATTCAATACGTTGGCCAAAATATAGCAACGTAGACATTTTTTAAAAAAAAATTATGCCGACAAAGATTTGAACTTATCTTGACAAAATATGCATTGGCAAAAGACATTAAAAAACTCGCACTATTCTTTTTCCCCTTTTTTTCAAACCAACTCTTCCTTCCCCACTCGTCTTCCCCCACCCGACCCAACCTTCCCGTCTCACCCTTCCCCCCACCCCCTCCAGACATCACTCTTCCTTCCCCTTTTGCCTTCCTTTTACCTTCAAATTTTTTACACAGATGGCTGCCGCTCCAATGTCCAACATCACCACACACCATCGCATACTACCGCTGCACGCGAGTTGGTTCTCCTTCTTTTTACTTTTTACTTTTTTTTTTTTTTTTTAACAAATGTGTCTATGGGTTGTGTTTATGTTATTATTCTGATAAGGAAATTGATGTATAAATCCATTTGAAATAAGCTTTTAGTTGTTATGTTTTTTTTCCCTCTTTCTTTTAAGATGGATTTATGTATTTGTTTCAGATTGGAATTAGGATATTCATTTATTTATGAATGAAATTGTTGTTCTATATTTGGTTTGTATGGATGGATATAATGAAGGATGGATTATTTGTGTATTTTGGTTTTGATTTTGTATATAAAATTCATTTGTTAATATTAAACTTTAATCTTTCTTTTTTTATGGATATAATATGCTTTAAGTTTTAAAATGAAATTACTAAGGATGTTTAATTAACTAAATTTTACACTTTTTACTTGCTAGTGTTAAATTTCACACTTTATTCATTTAGTTCAACAATGAATAAGGATTGGTTTAAGTTTAGAGATAGATTTTCAAGAGAGTACATTGATAGAGTTGCACAATTCATGGAAGTGACAAATTTTATGTGTTTGTTGTACTTATTGTTTACATAAGTTGGTTGTACTAATAAATTATAATTTGTGTAGGAAAAAAGGGAGAAGAACAAGAAGAGTATAGAATGTTTCAATTTCAATCATTATTGTGGGTCAAAATCCTTTCTTCAACTGCAAAATGAATTTGTATGGTATAATGCAAATTCATTATTGTTTTATTCATTTCCCATTTAATGTAAAGAATAAATTTGTTTATTGAATTACAGACAATGGACCTTCGAATAACTAGATACGTTATGACAACTTTCAGTTCTTGATTAGTGGATTTAGAAACTTAATTTGGTTGTTTATGGCTATCCTGTTGTTATGATAGTCACCACAAATAGGAGCGTTTTAGTGAATTTAGGAACTTCATTTGTTTGTTTTGTGGTTATGGTAGCCACTTTAAAAGTAACATCCCAAATTTTAGGAAAATTTAAGTTAATTATCTAAAATTATTGAGTTTAAATTTCCCTTTCACTTGAAAAATTGAAATTAAATTTAAATAATTGAAAAACTTTTATTGTTTAAATTGAATTTAATTGATTAGATATTTGAACGGATTATCTTGAAAATATTAAATTTTGTTTCCTTTGATTTTGGATTTTAGGGCCAACTTACAAAAAAATAAATTAAAAGAGATAATTAAATTATGTGATTTTGAATTGATTTAAATATTTGGAAGAATTTAATTTGTATCAAATTGATGGATACGCCCTTTAATTTTGGTTTTTGAAGCCTAAATTAAGATAATTTGAAAAGTTAATTGATTTATAAATTTAATAGAATATTTGGAGATTTTAGAGATATTGTGATAAAATATTTTATTTATCTTTTCAAAATTTGAAAAAAAAAAAATTAGATTTTTTTCGAAATTAAATGAGAGTAAAAAGAGGCAAAAAATTGGAGAAAAAACAATTCAATTTTTCAGCAACAGCTTCCACAAAATTGTCAATTTCCAGAGTTTGAACCATTGGATCGTGCTCAAATTTGGTCTGTCTCTTTGAGACATATAGAGTTTCATTTTGAACGGTTGGATCGTTGTTTGTAGCTATAGTTTGTTTGTAATTGCTGTTGAATAAAATTTGTAAAACTAGAAATTTCCCTTCTCTCCCACTCTCGCAAACCCTCCTCATGCAAGACCCTCGCTACCAGCCGCTAGCCTAAATAATTTATGTTGTCCCGACAGCAACACTCGCTGTCTATCTATTGTAGTCACGAGCCGACGCGCTATCAGCCGCCACATCCCGATCATCAAGCTAGAGACCATTTTGTTTTGCAGAAAATTGGTGAGGTAAGTTTTGTAAGTTGTTTAATGATTATTCTTTTGGATTGGGAGTAATAGTGAAAAATTAAATTATTAATTTTGGATTTAATTCTTGATCAGATTGACTAATTGAATCAAGTTTTGGAATTTGTCTTGGACCAAACCACAACTTTAGATTGATTCAAGTGTGCTAAAGAAGATTTAAGGAGATTTTGTTTTGCGTTTTTTTACCAAGTTGAGGTAAGTAGTACTATTACCGGTGCCTTCGTGCCAAGCGGCCTAGACTAGACCTATAAAGTTACATAGTGGACTCTTGAACATGATTTTTGTCATTATGTTTTGCTTGATGCATGACAGTTATACGTATTATGAGCATGTTCGAATTTCTAATCAGTACTGATATTATGTATGTGATGCATGAATAGATCAGTAGAACGGTTTATTGTCTTGCCTTGATGCATGTTATTATTATGTTTGACGGTGTGCCTACGGGCCGCTAGACATGCGTGAATTGACAGGTTAACACTCATGTTATTATCATGTTTGACAGTTTGCTTATGAGCCGCTAGCATGCGTGAACCGACAGGTTAACGTTCATGTTATTATCATGTTTGACGGTGTGCCTATGAGCCGCTAGACATGTGTGAGTCGATTGGTTCATGTTCATGTTATTATTATGTTTGACGGTATGCCTACGGGCCGCTAGACATGCGTGGGTCGACGGGTTCATATTCATGTTATTATCATGTTTGACGGTGTGCCTACGGGCCGCTAGACATGCGTTTCAAGGCAAGATAGTACGTCTTTTGGTTTTTCTTTCATCATAAAAAACCGATGTAGCTGTATGAGCCACGGACTATTTTTTCTTTGCTCGTGGATGCATAGCCTGATCCCGGTATTGGGATCACTTACTGAGTATTTTATACTCAACCTTTCTTAATTTATGTTTTTCAGGTAATGATAGGGACGGACCAGCGGGTGACAAGAGGGACCTGTGATCGTGCCATGTGGGACATGTAAATCGCTTCCGCTCAGTTTATGTTTTCAAGTTATTTAAAAGTTTTGATTTGAAACTCAATGTTGGTCAAAATTTTATTTGTTTAAGTTATTTTTTTTCTTGATTATTTTAGGGGTCCCAAACAAAGGTTTTACTTATTTGTTATTTATTTTGAAAAACTGTCTTTATTATTTTAATGAAATTTCTTTTCCTCAATGGTCAAAATGTTTTGAATGTGAGTGTGTAATTATGAGTAATGACCGTTATTAGAATACTCAAAAGGTTGGGTCGTTACATTAAATATGTGTGTTTTAGTGTACTTGTTGCCACTTTGTGGTCTAAATGGGGTGGAACTAGCACACGTTCGTAGCTTGGAGGGAGGGGGAGGAGGGAAGTATATGTTTTAATTGTTTTTTAGATTAAGCTTAATTGTGCACTTTAAAGGAACTTTGTTTTTTGATTTATTTGTAGGGATCCGTGAGGTGAGTTATATGCTTTTAGGACTATTGAATAACAGGTTTAGCCTTGCAATAAATTTGAGTGGATTTAAGGGGGGGGATTCACTTCGATACTTTCTATGCATTTGTTGCTACCTTATCGTTTAAATGACGTTTAGGTGGAACTAAGATACGTTCATAGCTTGGGAGGGGAGGGGGATGTATATGTTGTAATTGTGTTTTAGATTATGTTGAAGCCTAATTGTGGACTTTAAATGAACAAGTTATTGGCTTATTTGTAGGGATCCAATAGTTGTGAAGATTTAAAGGGTGTTTATCTATTTGTTTAAGTGGATTTACGACATGCTCGTAACGTGGGGGAGGGTTCACGACTTAATTATAACCATTTGGATTAGAGTATTTTGGCTTAGGGAAGATTAAACTTTTTTTATATATAGGAGATTTGTAAGAAGTTAGAAAAGCTCAAATTTAATTGTATGCATAGTTTTTGTTTGTAGAATTTTATAATTTATGTATTGAATATAATCTTATTTTAAAATATATAAGATACTCAGTAAGTAACCCCACTGCTGAGGCCAGGCTAAGCATTTGTGTCTAATAAATGCAATATGAACAGTAACTCTATATAGTGGGACCTGAAGAATTCTCTTATTTGGCTCACTCTTTTACCTTTCCCCTAGACGTGCATCGTTTTCACACACATCGATACATTGAACCCTCTGGGAAGGCATCACTTTCATACACGCCAGGTCTTCTCTACGAATGTAGGGATATGCACCTCTTTCGTGCATATAGTTATGTGTATACTCGTATACACATAACCCACTGAGTGTGCACCTATTTTGTATACCTCATGCCTCTTTAGTTATATTGGGATGTGCACCTCTTTTGTACACATGGTTATGTATACATCTCTTTCGCATACACATAACCCACTGGGCATGCACCTATTTCGTACACCCCAATCCCCTCTACGTATGTATCACTTCCATACACACTAACCCCAGTACATCTCTTTCAGGCACTAGCGACCTTAGACATGCACCATTTTCACGCAATCAAATAGTTGTTGGGGATGATTCTCTAAAGTCTCGTGTCCTGTAGTTTGTAAACACATTTTGTACGAACGTTTGTGACGTATAATATATGATATTTTCTTCACTACTTGAATTTACACATTGGATGTTTTATTTACTTTACCATAAACCAATAAACTAAAATCCCTTATTGTAATTATGTAACTTAAGCATGTATGTGGTGACATACAAGTGGATCATGTCTTAAGTAATAACCAAAATGGTCTGTAATATATGGTTATAGGAGGGAAACATTATCCTGGTAATGCTACGGATACGGCCCACTTTGTGGAATAGTTACAAGTGTTGTGACTTGTTACAAATAGTTTGATCCTGATCATTCGTGTGGGAACATGCGAGCGGGGGCGTCCTATACAAAGAGTTTGTATAAGATCTAACCACAAATGTTAATGTCTTGTTATATAACGTTATTCATGACAGAGACTTCACTTCACTAGGATGATCATAGGTAACATGACATCAATCCTAAGTGAGTTGGGAACTCCTGCCATTAAGGCCGGTCCTTTGATTTGCATGGGTGCGAGTGGCCAGGTCACAGACTCAACCCTACCACTTTAGGGATTCGTCTAATTTAGGAGCTAGAAACTCAGCTACACAAGATGGAATTCACTCCTTCCCTGAAGCAGTGGTAAGTAGATATATTGGTTTTTTAAGGGCAAACCTTGGGGCTTGAACGATGTGGCGCCACACACCTTCTCATGGCCCGAGAGGTGTTCACACATAGTAGGACTATGTTGTATTGTTCATTAAAGGGAACAGTGGTACTTAAGAAGTTAGATGTAACTACAGGGGCAAAACGGTAAATTGGCCCAGTTGTACTTACGAGCATCTGTGAAAGATTACCGTATTCATGATTGGTTATGTAACATCCTGATTTATTTTTTAATTAAGTTTTTTTTTTTTTTTTTATGTTGGCTACTTGGATAAATTATATGAGATTTATGTTTTTTTGGCTAAGCTAAAATATATTTTAATTATTTGGAATTAATTGAGTTTTGTTTTGGCTTGTATTTGGGAGATTTGATTATCTATGGAGATAATTAAATGTGTTTATTAGATTTTTTTAAAAAAGAAAAAATATATAAGTACATATATTTTGGAAAATAATTAAGGAATTTATTTTTTTAAAGGAAAATGAGGGAGTTTAGTTTCTTATATATACTTATGGAAAGGTTAAAAAAAAAAAAAGGAAAAAGAAAAAGAAAATAACTTTTCTCTCTCTCTCCTCAAGCCACGCACGCGACCCCCCCCCCCCCCATTTTCTTCTTCTTCTTCCATTCCTTCCAAACCCTAGCTGTCGCCGCTTTGCAGCACCGCCCATCGCAACAATAGAGCACCGGTCGTTCGCCGCTGTCTTGCCGCCACGCCCAACCGTTCAGTTTTGCTTCTGCCGCCGTGCCCAACCAAGTCGACGTCGTTCGTCCACCACTACCTTTTTGAGATTGGGTAAGAGTTGGACTATTTTAGGCAAGGGTTGGTGTTTGAGTCTTTTAGGAGTGTCACTTGGTGTTGGAAACAATTTTAGTTATTACCCATTGTGTCAACTTTTAGGATTTGGATTTTTGAAGATTCTGGGGCGTTGCTATAAAAAAGAAGACCATTCTTTTCAACGGAGAGTTTTAGTTTGGGTAATTTTTGTGTAAGATGGTTTGTTATCCTTTGGACTTGGACCCCAAGGATTTGCTTAATTTTTTACTCACTTCCTAGACCATAGTTGCTAAACTAAACTTGTGGTTAATGTTTTAGGGTTAATTTCAGTTTTATCCAAGGGTTGTTAAGGAGTTATTTGTGCAGACTTTTGAGACCAAGTTAAGGTAAGTGATACTATTACCGGTGCCTTCGTACCAAGCGACCTAGATTAGACCTATAAAGTTATTTGGTGGACTCTGGAGCATGATTTTGTTTGTCATTATGTTTTGCTAGTTGCATGGCAGTTACAAGTATTATGAGCATGTCCAAATTTTTAATCAGTACTGATATTATGTATGTGATGTATGAATAGACCAATAAAGCGGTTTATTGTCTCGCCTTGATGTATGTTTTATTTCAGAACACCTACGAGTCTAGTTTCATGTTTGATGGTGTGTCTATGGGCCGCTAGACATGCGTGAACCGACAGGTTTACGTTCATGTTATTATCATGTTTAACGGTGTGCCTACGAGCCGCTAGACATGCACGAGTCGATAGGTTTACGTTCATGTTATTATCATGTTTGACGGTGTGCCTACGGGCCTCTAGACATGCACGAGCCGACAGGTTTACGTTCATGTTACTTTTATTTTCATGTTTCATATTTTGATGGCAAGCCTACAGGCGCTAAACATGCGTAAACCAACAGGTTTACGTTCATGTTATTATCATGTTTAACGGTGTGCCTACGGGCCTCTAGACATGCACGAGCCGACAGGTTTACGTTCATGTTACTTTTATTTTCATGTTTCATGTTTTGATGGCGAGCCTACGGGCGCTAGACATGGGTAAACCAACAGGTTTACGTTCATGTTATTATCATGTTTGACGGTGTGCCTACGGGCCGTTAGACATGCGTTTCAAGGCAAGATAGTACGTCTTTTTATTTTCCTTTCATCATCAAAAATCGATGTAGCTGTATGAGCCACGGGCTATCTTACTTTGCTCATGGATGCATAGTCTGATCTCGGTAATGAGATAATACTCACTCTTTATCTTTATTTTTTTTCAGGTAAGGGTAAGGACACTCGGGTAACTGACAAGAGGAATCCGTGACAGTGCCAAAGGAACCATAATTCGCTTTCGCATTTGACCCTTTATATTTTCGCATGTTTTGTTTTTATTACATTCATGGTTTTATTATATATAATTTGTTTCTTGTTAAAAATGAGGCTCGGGTTGAACGATTTAAGATTTTGAGATAATGTCAGAACATTTTCTTATATACCTAAAGCAATTCAAAATCATGATTATTCTAATTTAATTTACTTTATTTTCCTCAATGAGAATATTTATGCATGCGTGCAGTAGCGATCCCATTTTTTAGTAGTCCCAGGAGGTGGGGTTGTTACAGTTGGTATCAGAGCCTGTGTTTTGGGGTTCTGTAGACTGGCTTATTATTAAGTCCAGGTTGTTCCTTTTGGCCTATAATGGATTCTTCGTCGTCGCCAGGTATGTCATTTATAAAAAGTATTTAGGATAATATGCACCCGAGTTAGTAGGATTTATGATTGCAATTGATGTGTTTTGTGCTAATAAGAAAAGTAGCTAAGGGATGGTTATGAATAACTGTCAGGAAAATGGTTCGTGTTAGAGGAAGAGGCAGTCATAGGGTTACCGGAAGGGGGCGCGTTCCTGGAGAGCATAATCTGTCGGTACAGAATCAAGATCCTCATGATAAGGATCCACAAGTTCAAGATGCACAAGTTCAGGACCCTCTGGTATCAAAGGATTCCTTGCCGCCTAGGAACCTCTCAGGGTCAGGGTGGCAGCGAACCCAGACATGAAGTAGAGCCCAGTACACGACCACGCCACCATAGACGCATACCACCCCCATCGCTCCAACAGAGGTTATCGATTGGGCAGTCACTATTGGGGAAGCAGTTACATCAGCTGTGTTGGGTAAGGTGAAGGACATGCTGGATGAACGACTGGCCCAGTTTGTCCAGTTCCATCAGACACCACCACCACAGGATCAGGTGTCGCAAGTCCAAACTCAGAACATGATCAGAACCAAAGCATGTCAGGCCTTTCGGTAGAGGCCAAGCATTTGCGAGATTTGAGGAAGTACAACCCCAGCACCTTCAATGGGTCACTAAAGGACCCTACCAATGCAGAATTATAGATTTCCACAATACAAATGATCTGTCGTTATATGAAATGCCCAGAAGATCAGAAGGTGCAGTGTGCTGTTTTTATGCTTACCGACAAAGCACGGATCTGGTGGCAGTCGACAGAAAGGATGTTGGGTGTAAGAGGGGATCCAGTGACATGGGAGCAGTTCAAGGAGCACTTTTACGCGAAGTACTTCTCTGCCAATCTGAGGTACAATAAGCAGAAGAAGTTCTTGGAGCTAAGACAGGGACACAGGTCAGTGGAGGAGTATGACCAGAAGTTTGACACCTTATCTCGTTTTGCTCCGGAGTTGGTCGCCACGGAAGCTATGAGGGCAGAAAGGTTCGTTCATGACCTAAAAGACAATATACAAGGTATTGTGCGAGCATTCAAACCAACTACTCATGCTGAGGCACTTCGCTTGGCAGCCGAGGTGGATCTATAGTCCAGAGACGAGTATTCATGAGCGTTTGGGGCGAGACCTTCCTCAGGTCAAAAGAGGAAGGCAGATCAGAAGGCTTTCGAGCCTCACCCCCATCAGAAGGTTCAAGGCTCAGACAAACCGCCTCGACATTTTAGGCAGCAGGTTACCAAGGCGGGTATGGTGAAGAGAATGCGACCGGTGTGTAACTCGTATGGAAAACGTCACAGGGGTCGATGTTTAGCAGGCACCGGGTTTGTTTTCATTGCAAGTAGGAGGGGCACTCGATAGATAGATGTCCTGCTAGAAGCACGTTCGGTTATGGGAACTAGTTTGTAGGCCATGAACAGAGAAGTTCGGGTAGGCCTCAGCATCAGCAAGGTCGTGTTTACTCTACCACCCGGTAAGAGGCCGAGAAAGCAAGCACTGTTGTGACAGGTTCTCAATCTTAGGACATTTTGCGCTAGTATTGTTTGATTCGGGTTCATCCCATTCGTTTATATCATCGTTGTTTTTTAAGCATGCCATGTTAGAACTAAAGCCTTTACACTATGTGTTGTCGGTTTCCACTCCATCTGGAGAAATTATGTTAGCAAAGAAGAAGATAAAAACATGTCAGATTGAAGTAGCGAGTCATACCCTGGATGTGACTTTAATATTCTTGGACATGCGGGATGACATAATTTTGGGCATGGATTGGCTAGCTGCTAATCATGCCAGTATAGACTACTCTCGCAAGGAGTGATCTTTAACCTTCCCATGGGAGCCAATTTTAAATTTAAAGGGGCAGGGACCGTGGTCCTACCTAAAGTGATTTATGCCATGAAAGCCCAGAGGTTACTTAACCAGGGTACCTGGAGTATCTTGGCTAGTGTCGTCGACACTAGAGAGCCTGAGGTCTTCTTGACTTTGGAGCCAATGGTACGTGACTACCCGGATGTCTTTCCAGAGGAACTCCCAGGTCTGTCGCCGCATCGGGAGATAGACTTTGCTATCGAGTTGGAGCTAGGCACAAATCCTATCTCGAGAGCTCCGTACAGAATGGCCCCAACAGAACTGAAGGAACTTAAGGTTCAGTTGCAAGAGTTGTTGGATACAGGTTTCATACGCCCTAGTGTGTCCCCTTGGGGTGCACCGGTGCTATTTGTGAAAAAGAAAGATGGGTCATTACGGCTCTGCATTGACTATATGGAACTATACAAGGTGACTATAAAAAACAAGTATCCGCTTCCCAGGATTGATGACTTGTTTGACCAGTTGCAGGGAGCTACAGTGTTTTCTAAGATTGATCTTCGATCGAGGTATCATCAGTTGAGGATAAAGGACAGTGATATCCCCAAAACAACTTTTCGTTCGAGGTATAGGCATTATGAGTTCGTCATGATATCATTTGGATTGACGAATGCTCCTACAGTATTCATGGACCTGATGAATAGAGTGTTTAAGGAATTTATTGACAAATTCATGATAGTCTTCATAGATGACATTTTGGTTTACTCCAAGACAGAGGCGGAGCACGGGGAACATTTACGAAAGGTTCTAGAGACCTTGAGGGCGCAACAGTTATATGCTAAGTTTTCCAAGTGCGAGTTCTGGTTAAAGCAGTTGTCCTTTCTAGGGCATGTGGTGTCCAAGGAAGGGGTATCTGTTGATCCTGCAAAGATCGAGATAGTCAAGAGTTGGTCTCGTCCTACCTCAGTGGGAGAGGTACACGGTTTCTTGGTGTTGGCGGGCTATTTTCGTCGTTTTGTGAAGGACTTTTCCCGTATAGCCACCCTTCTAACCCAGTTGACCAGAAAAGGAGCTTCCTTTATTTGGAGTAAGGCTTGTGAGGATAGTTTCCAAGATCTTAAGCAAAGGTTGGTTACTGCCCCAGTTCTCACCGTACCAGGCGACCTAAATTAGACCTATAAAGTTACTTGGTGGACTCTGGAGCATGATTTTGTTTGTCATTATATTTTGCTAATTGCATGGCAGTTACAAGTATTATGAGCATATTCAAATTTATAATCAGTACTGATATTATGTATGTGATGCATGAATAGACCAGTAGAGCGGTTTATTGTCTCGCCTTGACGCATGTTTTATTTCAGAAGACCTATGGGTCTAGTTTCATGTTTGACGGTGTGCCTACGGGCCGCTAGACATGCGTGAACCGACAGGTTTACGTTCATGTTATTATCATGTTTGATGGTGTGCCTACAGGCCGCTAGACATGCGTGAGCCGATAGGTTTACGTTCATGTTATTACCATGTTTGACAGTGTGCCTACGGACCGCTAGATATGCACGAGCCTAAAGGTTTACGTTCATGTTACTTTTATTTTCATGTTTCATGTTTTGATGGCGAGCCTACGGGCCGCTAGACATAATGAACCGACAGGTTTACGTTCATGTTATTATCATGTTTGACGGTGTGCCTACGGGCCGTTAGACATGCGTTTCAAGGCAAGATAATACGTCTTTTGGTTTTCCTTTCATCATAAAAAACTGATGTAGCTGTATGAGCCACGGGCTATCTTTCTTTGCTCGTGGATGCATAGTCTGATCCCGGTAATGGGATAATACTCACCCTTTATCTTTAATTTTTTCAACTAAGGGCAAGGACACTCGGGCGGCTGACAAGAGGAATCCGTGACAATGCCAAAGGAACCAGACTTCGCTTCCGTGTTTGAACTTTTATATTTTCGCATGTTTTGTTTTTATTACATTCATGGTTTTATTATAATTTTTTTATTATATATTATTTGTTTCTTGTTAAAAAGGATGGTCGGGTTGAACGATTTAAGATTTTGAGATAATGTCAGAACATTTTCTTATATACCTAAAGCAGTTCAAAATCATGATTATTCTAATTTAATTTACTTTATTTTCCTCAAGAATATTTATGCATGCATGCAGTAACGATCCCCTTTTTAGTAGTCCTAGGAGGTGGGGTTGTTACAGGTTATATTCGATTGACATAGAATATCTATGGTAAGAAGAGTTCAACTGTCGGTCTTTAGTGGAATGTCTGGCCGTTAACAGATGGTGGATTTCGTGGCTAAAGAGTTTAGTCAGTTATTCACGTACTGTTGGAGCTTCGAGTCATAGGTTTATAAGGTTTCCTTGATAGTTTGGATTCAAGTTTAGAGTCAGTTTTTGGGTCAGTTTGAAATGTTCAAATTGACAAGAGAGAGTTCGATTATATATGATATGATTGAACTGGTTAATTATATATGATATGGTTGATTTTATGTATGAAATACATTAATTGGAGAAAATTGAATATAAATATGTTTTCTTTCTAGTGGAGGAGAAAACACTATGGTTGATATATGATATTAAACTATAGGTTAATGAATATAATATGATATATTTATTATTTTATTAATTGGACAGTTATGGGATAATTGGCCGCCGTTTTCTCCGTAATCATACGTTAGTGGGAAGTGCCTTTCAGTTTTCATAACTAAAGAATAATATGAAAATTGTCTTCATTTTGCAAAGAACACAGTTAATAGCTCACGAAGTGTTTGCATTCTATCGCTTAGTGAATTGAAAGCCTATACGATAGCTCGAGTTTACTAGACGATGGCTTACACACACGCGCGCATCTACTAAACGATCGCTTAGCGCTGAGCTTTTACTAAACGATTGTATAGACGATCGCTTACCTTTTCCTACACGATCGTATACCTCACCTAAACGATCAAGCAATTTGTCTACACGATAGACTTAGCTTTCTCCCACTTGCTTGATCGTTGTATACGATCTCTTTTCCTCCTCCCCTCTACCAAATCCGAACAGAGTCCACTCTTTGGATTCTCACTTCGAGAATACTAAAGGTTCCAAGTGGTGGTGTCGTCCCCATTTTTCGTCTGTTCGTGTGGTGTTTGTTCGTGGTAGACGATCGGGTGTTACTAAACGATAGCTTATCATTCCAGCGAGAGCGAGAGCGTCCGTTCGGAGAAAGCGAGATTTTTGCTGAAGAGAGTCTTCAACTGGTAACTTCTCTTATTCTCGTGTTGTTTTATCTCTAAGCATGTTGGTAATTTAGTAGTTTGATGCATATCTATTTGTTTAAATGTAAATGTGAAAATTCTGTCACGATACTTTTGGAAAGATCCGCTTCCACTCAGAGATACTCTTGTATAAGAGTTCCTTCAATAGTATGGAAAGGAAAAGAGGTCGCATCTAAATTCATATTACATATAATATTCACGTAATCATGAGTCCCATAAAATCTCCCCATCAGTGTCATGTTAATCAGTCTTGACATACATGTTTAATCTAGTTGTAATGAATCAACCCCAGTACATCACTTTCATGCACTAGATCATGTAAACAACAAAACATTCATAATTTCATAATAAATCATATAGCATACACTCTTTCATAATAAATCACATAAAACATGTTCATCAACAAAGTCTAAGTTTCACCTGACTTTAAGACATTCCAGTAGTAGTGTCACCTACCTTAGAATTTAGGTCCATGCTCAATCATCCTCTTAATATCTTATAATATTCTAAATCATGCTTATACATAAAACATGCTTCAAACATAATTATCGCATGCTCATGTAACCTCCCTAATCAAGAGTCGTGATACATACAATCTCAGAACCAACAAAATTATTCTTAATCTTATCGCCTGACACGAAGGCAGTTCCAGTAATTAGATTACTTACCTCAGACTTCGAGCTCAAAAATAGTCCACGTAATTAATCTTCTTAAAACTTTTGAAAAACGTGAATCAATCCTATAACATAAATCATAGATTTAATTTAGCACCCATGGCCTAGAATAATGAATCTAAAATTTGAATTAATCCTTTGGGGTCTAAAATCAATTAACCAAATTGGTCCAAATGTCTCTAACTCAACTTACAAGAATTGTGGCTTGGTTCAAAGGCAGTTCCAAAGTTCAATTTATTTGTCCAATCTGAACATAAATCAAATCCAAAATTAAGTAGCTTAATTTTCCACATATACTCTTAATCCAAAGGCCAAAGTGCTAAAATTCACCAAAACTTACCAAAATTAAACCTTTGCAACACCATACAGCACGCTTCGACCTTAAAATTTCCCCCAACGCTCGAATCGATGGCCCAAACATATCGGGTATCAAGAATTTTATCCCAAAATCAAGTGGGTAAATGTTAATCGAAGCCAAAGCTTGATGAATTGGCAAGATTCTCAAGAAAAAAAAAATAGAAAATCCACCAAAACTCACCGAAAAACTTTACTGACCGAGACCCACAGCGAAATTGACAGACGCCTGACCGATGGTGGATCAGAAGAGGGAGAGCAATGGCGGCTGGCGAAC
The DNA here is from genome assembly GCF_009727055.1 of Benincasa hispida. Taxonomy (NCBI): domain Eukaryota; kingdom Viridiplantae; phylum Streptophyta; class Magnoliopsida; order Cucurbitales; family Cucurbitaceae; genus Benincasa; species Benincasa hispida. Next base: position 79,495,691 of record NC_052357.1, on the reverse strand, counting down.
GAGTTGACAAAACGGTGACAACTTGATGGTCGAAGCTTCACACAGAGAAGAAAGGGAGACGAAATCAATGGTTGGTGGCGAATAGTGGTTGGACAGAATTAACAATGAGCATTGGTGATTGGTTGAAGAAATTGTCTCGAGGAGGACTATGTGCATGAAGTTGAAGACGAAGGTGGGGCTTGCGTGGGTGGCTGCATGAGAACCAAATCTTGAAGAAAAGTTCTTTTAATTAATCTCTTCTACTTATTTATTTATTTTTAACTCAAACAAACAAAGAAATATATATATATATATATATTCTAATTCCAAAACCGACATATATTTAAATATATACACATTTAATCCCTTTTCCCTCTTCCTCTTCAAATTCCAAATCTCTTTTTGGATAAAAAAAAATATCCAAATATTTTTAGTAAATTAATTTAAACTAATTATCTCAATTAATCGATTCAATTTGATTCCAAATATCTTCTCCAAATTTTAATTCCAATTTCTCCGAACTATAACAAAATTAAGATAATGTGACATAAACCCCACATTTTCTTTTAATCAAATCTAAATTTCAAAATTTCCTTATGAACAAAAAATAAAATTGAATTATCCTTTTACAGAAATTCATTTTAACTTCCAAAATTAAAAATATTCTCAAATCTTACAAAGCTGAAAGTTTTGGCCATTATCTTGCCTTCCATCTGTTTTATCCCATAAGAAATCGAATGACTATATATTCCTCACAAAAATGATTTGAAAAGCAGTTCAAGGATGGAAGGGTTCTTTCTTTTCTATTGAAGGCAAAGAGATTTTAATCAAAAGTATTGGTCATGCTATCCCAACTTATGCAATGAGTATATTCAATTGCCTAAGTGTTTTCATGATGCGCTGTCAAGAAGCTTTTCACGATTTTGGTGGGGCTCTTCTTTAAACCATAGGAAAATGCACTGGATGAGCTAGAAAAGACTTTGTCTACTAAAAGCTTTTGGAGGTCTTAACTTCAGAGATTTAGAAGGATTTAACCAAGCTTTAGTGACCAAATGATCCTAAAAAATTTTAAATAATCCTGAAGCTCTTCTTACCAAATTCCTAAAAGGAATTTACTTTAATAACTCATATTTTATTTCAGCTGATCTTGGCCATTGTCCATCATATCTGTGGAAAATTATTATATGGGGTAGAAACTTGCTTCTGGATGGGTAAAGATTCATAATAGGAAATGGCTTATTGGTTAACTTCTACAATAGCCCATGGATTCCCATACCTTCAACTTTCAAGCCAGGTGATTCAAATCCTTCCTTGACAAATCTTAAAGTTTCAAATTTCATAACTGTTGGGATTGGTGTCCTAATTCTCCCTGAGTCTCGTAGTTTATAAACTTTGTACACATTGTTATTAATAAAATAAGCATTATTTTATTTACATTTACTCATATCCAATAACCAAATATCCATGGTTATTTTATATAAACTTAAGCATATATATGAGATATACAAGTGGATCGTGCCTTAAGTAATAACCTAAAAGGTCAGTGGTATAAGGATTAAAGAGGGATACTTTATCTTGGTGATACTACAAATATGACCCATTTTGTAGAGGTTTACAAGTGCTATGAACTACTACAGATGGTCTAATTCTGACTAATCATGTGGAGACATGCAAGTGGCGGTGTCCTATACAAAGAGTTTGTATAAGATCGGACCACGAGATGATTAGTCTCTTTATATAACGTCATTGATACTTGAGACTTACATCTCACTTAAACGACCATAGGTGATATGACCTTAATCCTGAGTGTTTTGGGAACTCCTGCCTTTGAGGGCGGTCCTTTGGTTAGTATGGGTGAGAGTGGCTAGATTGCCAACTCAACAAGCCTACCTTTTTAGAGATTTATCTGATTGGGGAGCTGGGAATTCAGTTACACAAGACGAAATTCACTTCTTCCCTGAAGCAGGGGTAAGTAGATAGATTGCTCCCTTAAGGGCTGATTCCGGGTCTTGAATATAGTGGCTACATTCTCTCTTTGGAAGAGAGGACCCAGACATAGTAGGACTATGACTTATTGTTCATTAGAGGAATAAGTGATACTTAAGGAGTTAAATGTAACTACAAGGGCAAAACGATAAATTGGCTCAACTGTACTTACGAGCGATCTATTAAAAGTTATTGCACTGTTGATTGGTTTATATGGACATGGAAATATATCTATAGTAAGGAGAGTGCAGCTATCGGTCTTTAATGGAGTGTGATAGTTAACGGATGGTGGATCCCGAGACTAAAGAGTTTAGTCAGTTATTCACGTACCGTTGGAGCTTCAAGCTACAGGTCCATAAGGTCCCCTTGGCAGCTCAATGGATTCGAGTTGAGAATCAATTATTGAGGTTAGTTTGAAGTGTTCAAATTAACAAAAGAAAATTCAATTATATATGATATAATTGGTGTGATGTATGAGATACATCGAGTGGAGGATTAACGTAAATATAAAAGATCTATGGTTTATATGTTTCATGAGATGAAATATTAAAACTATAGGTTATAAATATAATATGGTAAGTTGGTTATCATATTTATTTGTAATACATTAATTATATGATAATTTATTTATTTTTCTCTAGTAACCGATTGAGTGGGAGGTTATTGGTGGTTTTATGTTAACCGTGAGATAAAAGAAAAATTATTTTCTTAAAAATAAAGAGTTACTACATTCGAAAAGAATTCACGGATAAGCTATCAAGTGAAAGTGTTTCACTAAGCGATAGTGTTCAGAGACTAAACTCATGCAGCTTTGATTATACGATAGTCTTTCAGCTGATCATAGCCAAATGATCGAGTGGCATAGTCTATATGTTTCTTCAAAGGTATGCATATTGTATCCCTCGATTCTATTAAAGCACGTTGTAATTTCTTGTTGTGCATGGCCTGTTAGTTTCCGTTCTTAGACTGTAATTGATTGTATTCACTCGTATGAAATTTGGAACGATCTCTTCCACTGCTCATGGAAATCCTCATGCTTGATTTTCTTCAATTGGTATCAAAGCCAGGTTGTTCTGATATTCCAAATCCCATTTCATTTTTTAACTTCTTTTACAGTCGTAGTGGGTTTTAATGTTTTTGCCTCGCGTTTGAGAGTTAAATGCGTTCGTGGATGTGTTGATGAATGTTTATGGGAGAATTGCCTTTGTTTAAAGCTTTCTTTGAAATTACAAAGTGTTAATTTGTAAGGGCCCTTGTTTTTTGGCATAATTAACATGCAATTGAGTCTGTAATTCAAAGTGTTTGAGTTTGTTGAGTCGTCCGTGATGAAGTTTCGAAGCATGGAGATTCGGTTCTCATCGAGGAAGAAGACCAAAGGTTGGTCGTATCGTGTAGCCTAAGGTAAATGGACGTTGAGATTTGGCTAAACGATTGTGTTAAAAATTTCTGCCCGATCATGTAATATTTACTAAACAATTGTTTAGCTAATACTAAACGATGGGGTAAAGCGTTTACTCTATCGCATAATGTTGGTTGCCCGATCGCGTTGACGCAAGAGGTAAACGATCAATAGAGCATTTAATGCTCATCATTTAATAAAAGGTGCGCGTACTAAACGATCGTGTAGTTAGCATGCTTCATCGCATAGTCACTGACTACACGATCATGCGGTATACGATACCTTGCACTTGCTCAGTGATCCTTTAGATGGTCATGCTTCACCACATCGTTGTCATTAGTTGATCGCTCAAGGGTTGCACTGCACGATCATGTACCTCATGCTTCATTGCATAGTCAAAGGTACATGGTCATTGCTAAATGGTCGTTTAAGCTCAGGAAACGTTGGTCAACTATTGAGTAAAGAGTTTACTCTATCATGTAGGCGATCATTTGGATTTGGTACATGATCAAGGATACGCGTTTCTTTGCCCGGACGGTTCAAGACTCAGTTCACCTGTTTGAACCGACGACTCTTTGTGCTTCGAAATAATTAACTTAGTTTTTTTTTAGGATTTGAGGCTAATTATCCCTGTTCATCAACTTTTATTTAATGTACATGAGATGTATGTTGTTTATATGCCATAGTGTATGACATATAGATTTAAAACCCACCTTAGGTTATACAATTATTCATGCATCATATATTATAAGTGTTATAATATAGTCTTTGGCATGATGAAATTACAAGAGAGCATGCACATGCATCGTGAAATATAAGAGATCTTTATGCATGCAGTAAGCATATTCATGCATCATCTTTGTATTATAAGCATTATAGTATAAGGGTGTATGGGAGCATGTGTGCTTGGTTTGTTGCTTAGTTATATAATTGTTATATACAAGTAGCAATGAATGAACAATGCATGGAGCATGACACTTAGGCTAATTTATAAGCGTTATGAATGCCTTGTATGTGTAGCTTCGCATTGTATTGGTTTTAGTTGTTTCTTGTTATAAACGTTATAATGAAAATTAGAACTATAATCGATAAAGCATGTAAACTTAGGCGAACTCATGTTTTTAAAAGGGTTTTAAAATTGGATTGAGATAGACCTAAGTTCAAGGTTCTAATGGGATTAGCAACCTAAGTTTAATCTTTTGAATCAGTTTAATAGGATTAAATTGATTGGCATAAAAGATTAAATTTGTATTAAATCTATCTATAAGGGACCTTTTATCTAAGGCAGGTTCTGTCTAGGTTGGGGTACTTAAGCTGAGGAAAATTGAACACCCCTACCTAGGAATCTACCTGGAAAGGTGAATTAGATAGATTTTCTGCAAGCATGCGAAAGTTGATCAAAGACTTCGTTAAAGAGTTTAATGAATGATGGTCAAAAGTTATTTCAACTTTCCAAGGTAAATGTTACTCTTGGGCAAACCTAAAAAGTCAATTAGTTAAAATCTATAGCCGTGTTTTTTCTAAGTAAACTAAACCTTAGGTTATAAAATACTCAGTGGGAGGAAGAAATATCTGATATCTCAATGATTCCACTCACGTTTCTCCCTGAATATTCACGCAGTGAGATTCATGTTTGGCTTCGTGGTGCCCTAGGAGCATCCCCCTTCGGATGGTGTTTGCATGAGTCAATATCAAAGTGGACGGAGAAAGTATTTATAGTAAGTGGGTGAAGGGTGTGTGTCAACATGTCCTGCGGTCTTCTTCATTGGATCGCACCGTGAGATCTTCTTACACTCTCTCGTGGCGCCCTGGGAGCTTCCCCCTTCGGATGAGTTTTGTGCAGTTGGTCACTATCAAGGTGAACTTCAGAAATGGATAGGGTCACTTTAGTTTTTGCCCCAATCGGATTTTTTTCCTTCGGATTGACTATTTGAGGCGAAACTTTGGGGCCTAAAATGACGGGTCACACTTACGAAAAATTGTTAAGCATGTTAATGATTTCTTGACCAAATCAATGATAGCTAGTCATTATAGGAACAAAAGTTGTTCTAGTATTAATGACTGGTTGAGAATGTCTTAATTTAGAGGAGGGATAAATTGACTACCCTTCGGTGGCTTTTGTCCTAAACCTTTAAAGTGTCATTGTGAAACTTGATGTCACACGGGGTTCATTTCAGTTTTGCTAACCGTATTGGTTGGTGTTTTTTCAAATGAGTATTTTCTAAACCCTAATGTAGGTCAATGTGTTTCTTTTTCAGCAACATGAAGATTTTTCGTTAGTTGCCTCTAGTTTGACCAATTACATACATTGGAAAGAGTCCATTAAAATATATTTCATGGTAAACGACCTCAAGTTTGTCATGATTGAGAAGTGTCCTCATGTCCCGACCCTTGATGCACCGCGTAGTGTTCGTAATGCATATGAGGTGTGGATGAAGGCTAGCTCGTTGGCCCGACTTCACATTTTGGCTAGCATACCTGATGTTCTGGCCAAAAAGGTCGAGAACATGGTCATTGCACGTGAGATCATGGAGTCGTTGCAAAAATTGTTTGAACGCCAGTTTTCACTTTTCAAGCATAAAGGGATGGATGACAAAAAAACCAATAGTGTCAATTCCCAAGATAACCTCCAGTTAGAGAAAGCAAGTATTGCTGACTCTGATAAAGTTCATCGACGAGAAGTATTCTCTGAAATGGAATTTAGAGCTTATTTACGTTTTGATACTGATCCCACTCTCCATAAAAGGAAGAAGTCTAAAGACATTAAATGTGATTTATTGGTCTTAGAGACGTGTTTGGTAGAGAATGATGATTCTGTCTAGATACTTGATTCATGTGTTACTAACCACTTTAGTTCTTCTTACCAAGGATTTAGTTCTTGGCAAATGTTGGCACAGGAAGAGTTGACTCTTCGAGTCGATACTGTTGAGGTTGTTTTAGCTATTGTTGAAGGCAGGCTGAAGTTATTTTTGGACAAGAAACGTCATTTGTTACTGAATAATGTTTTTTTTATTTTCTCATATCAAGAGGAACTTAATATTGATTTCTTGTCTCATCGAACAAGGCTATATCATCTCTTTTTCTGAGAGTAAAGTGTTTATTTTCAAAAATGGTATAGAGATTGGTTTTGGTTTAATGGAAAATAACTTATATGTACTAAGACCGTTAGTCATAAAAGCCTTGTTTAATACTTAAATGTTCAGTACGGCGACAACAACCAAGAGACCAAAGATTTCTCGTAAAGAAAACATCCATTTTTGGCATCCACGATTAGGTCACGTCAACCTTAATAGGATTGAGAGTTTGGTGAAATGTGGACTTCTAAAGAGTTTAGAAGAAAACTCCTTGTCGGTATGTGAATCATGCCTTAAAGGAAAGATGACCAAACGACATTTTACTGGAAAAGGTTACAGAGCCGAGGCTTGGAGCTTATACATTCAGACCCCTGTGGTCCGATGAGTGTTAGAGCTCGAGGTGGGTATGAATATTTCATCTCTTTTATAGATGATTATTCAAGAAACGAGTATCTATACCTAATGCAACGTAAGTTTGAAGCCCTTGACAAGTTCAAGGAGTATAAGGCTGAAGTTGAAAACTTGTTAGGTAATAAGATAAAACACTAGATTTGATCGTGGTGGAGAGTATATGGATCTCGAATTCTATAACTATATGATAGAACATGGAATCACGTTCCAACTATCGGCCCCAGGTACACCTCAGCAGAATGGTGTATCAAAAAGGAGAAGCAAAACCATGTTGGATATGGTTTGGTCTATGATGAGTTATGCTCATCTTTCAGACTTGTTTTGGGGATTTGCAGTGGAGATTGCAGGTTATATTTTGAACAACGTTCCCTCGAAAAGTGTTTCTGAAACACCTTTTGAGCTGTGGAGAGGTCGTAAAAGTAGTTTACGCTACTTCAAGATTTTGGGATGTCTGGCCCATGTGCTTATGGCTATTCCAAATAAGTTGGAACCGTGTTTGAAAGTTTGCCTCTTTGTAGGCTACCTCAAGGAAACGGGGGGTGGATACTTTTATGATCCGAGTGAGAACAAAGTGTTTTTGTCGAAAAATGCTATCTTCTTGGAAGAATACCACATCAGGATCATAAACCACGAAGCAAGATTGTTTTATATGAGATTTCTAATGAGACTACTGAGGGTTCAACAAGAGTTGTTGGACAGACCGATATATCAACAAGAGTTGTTGATGTCGGCTCATCTAGTCAACCATCTCAAGAGTTGAGACTGCCTCGTTGTAATGGGAGGGTTATGAACCCACCAGAGCGCTACATGGATTTAACTGAAACCCAAAACATCATATCTGATGATGAGGTTGAAGATCCATTGTTTTATAAGTAAGCAATGGAGAATGTTGACAAGGATGAGTGGATTAAGGCCATGAACTAGGAAATGAAGTCTATGTACTTCAATAAAGTCTGGGAACTTGTGGATCAACCTGGGGTAAAACCTATAGGGTGTAAGTGGATCTACAAGTGAAAACGAGGTGTAGATGGAAAGGTGCAGACCTTTAAGGCTAGACTCGTGGCAAAGGGTTATACCCAGGTCGAGGGAGTGGACTATGAGGAAACTTTCTCATCTGTTGTCATGTTGAAGTCTATCAGGATACTCCTGTCCATATCCACATTTTATGATTATGAGATATGACAAATGGACATCAAGACCGCCTTTCTGAATGGTAATCTTGAGAAGACCATCTACATGGCTCAACCAGAGGGGTTCATTGTTTTAGATCAAGAGCAAAAAGTTTGCAAGATTTATAAGTCCATTTATGGGCTGAAACAAGCGTCTAGATCGTGGAATATTAGATTTGACAGTGTGATCAAATCGTTTGGCTTTGATAAGAACGTTGATCTCCTTGTGTTTAGAAGAATATCATCAACAACTCGGTAACTTTCCTCGTACTGTATGTGGATGATATCCTACTTATTGGGAATGATGTAGGCTTTTCGACTGACATTAAGAACTGGCTAGCCACCTAATTCCAAATGAAATATTTGGGAGAGGTGCAGTATGTTCTAGGGATCTAGATTATTCCGGATCGTAAGAACAAGAGGTTGGCCTTGTCTCGAATATCGTACATTGATCAAATGTTGATCAGGTAAAGGATGCAGGATTCCAAGAGGGGTTTAATTACCCTTCAGGTATGGAATTGTTTTGTCTAAGTATCAATGTCCTAAGACACCTCAAGATGTTGAGGATATAAGACGGATTCCCTATGCTTCGACTGTTGGAAGCTTAATGTATGCAATGTATGTACTAGACTTGATATTTGCTATGCAGTAGGGATTTTCAGTCGTTATCAGTCCAATCTAAGATTAGATCACTTGACAGCGGTCAAAACGATCTTCAAGTATTTTCAGAGAACGAGAGACTACATGCTCGTGTATGGAGATAAGGATTTGATCCTTACAGGATACACAGACTCTGACTTTCAGACTGATCGAAATTCTCGAAAATCGACATCAGGGTCAGTGTTCACTTTGAATGGAGGGGCAATAGTTTGACGAAGCATAACAAATTTATTAGATAATTTAGTGCGATGGACAAAAATAGTCACCATCCAAGATGCACTTAAATATTTTTGTTATCAATATATCAAATATATGGTGAATAGTTTACTGACGGTAAATAATAATAAATAAATAAAATAATTTAATCATGGTACCAGTTTTGTGAGAACAGGTACCCTCGAGTTCGAATGGGATGAAAAATGAGAATAAATTAAGTAAATAAAATGCGTTTGGTTATGTTGTGAACGGTTCCCCAGGTGGCAGAGGAATGGCCAGCTGGCAGATACGGAAAGAGAGTGGGACCCACGAAAATGGAAAGGTAAGTTTTAATAACGTGACCGAGCTGTTACCCTAAAAAGAAACACACCATAGGCCAGGAGACATGTCATTACATCCAATTAAATACAAAACTCCGCCTTCAGTTAGTTATCCAAACACTGTTTAATAACATCACCTACCCAAAAATATGTCAATAAACGACACTTAAACTTTTATAACTATATTTTTATTTTTATTTTTATAAACTTCCATATCTTAATTATTTTCTCCTCTTTTTTTATGTTTTAAATTTCTTCCAACAGCGACATTAACGGCGTTAACTTCGCCGTCCAATGTACTATCAGGTTTTGGACAAGTCCTGGGACCCACCTAAATCAATCAGAAAATGTGTCAGAAATGAATAGACGGGACCAATTGACTTTCCCAATGTTATTTTTATTTTTTATTTTTTTACTTTTTCACTAATTTAAATCAATTTGGATTGCTTTTCTCTTTCTTCCGATTATTTTTCCTTTTTTTATTTTAAAAAAATTATTCATTTTCTCTTGTTTGAGTTGGACAATTAAAGATGGATGAATTTACTTTCGGTAAAATACCGTTTTCGTTTCTCTTACATCGAGGCCGGTTCAATTCATACTATTAAATGTTTATAGATATTTCGATATTTTCATTGATTATTTTCATATTTTTATAAATTTGATATCGATTCGATGAATGAATCGATATTTTCGTTATAACATAAGAAAATCTACGAAATATAATAATTAAGTAACAAAATATCACTAATGTAAATATGATATAAAATAGTAGACGTGTTAACTTATTTACAAGTCATAAAATGTTATTTACCTATTTAAATTTATGACCTTGATATTTTTATCAAAATTTTTCGTAAAATTAAAATTTTAATATTTTCATCGACATCGACATTTTAAACATTGGTTCAATTTAATTTATTTACTTTTAATTATATAATTTTAATTAATGTATTATTAATTAATCTGAAATTTAGTGTAAAAAAATGGTTGTTATATAGTAACCTTGTAAATACCAATTTTGAAAACAAATTCACTTATTTTGTTTTTTGAACAAAAAAAAAAAAGGAGTTGTGTACTTTTAAATATGTCTTGTAAATCAACGAAACGTTGAATATAATTTGAAAATTGAGAGGCTTATTATTATTTTTATTTACTTCTTTTTAATTTTTACAATTCAAATACATAGTAAGCATAACATTGAAAGTGTACATTGTTAGGAACTTTATAAAAAGATATATATGAAAAATATATACCAAACTAAACTCTACGAACCAACTTATGTGGGAGATTAAGTGAGGTTTTAATTGTTAAATTATATTTAGGTCCACATATTTGAAAAATGTTTATTCAACTAATTTTTAGGTCAAATTTTAAAAATAACTTGCATCTACGATTTTTCTTCCTTAGAGTTCAAGGTCAACAGTTGAAGGATCCTAACTTCTAACCTCTAAATTCAATAATATATATTAATTGATTATGTTTAAATTAAAGATATGTTTAGAATACATTTTTAAGTATTTAATTTAAAAATAAATCATTTCGAAATAAATTGAAGTGGTTAACAATCACTTAAAATAGTTTTTCAAGTATATCTTAATTGTTTTTTTTAATCAAAAGTATTATAATAAAAACGTTTTTTTTTTTAAAAACACTTTTTTCTAAAATCAATCCAAACGGACTCTGATATCACTTCAAATTGCTAATATAATCAACAATTGCCACAATTCTTATTCACATGACAAATATTAGAATATTGTTTTCTTTCCAATTTATGAGAGCACAAAATCATAACTTTTACATCAAGGGGCGTTTGGGTATAATTGAGTGATAATAATTTGTATTTCGAGTGTAGATTATTTTAGTTTGAATTATAATAGTATGTGTTTGAGGTGTAAACTACTTTAGTCTGAGAAAAAAAACACTGCAACAAATAATTAAAAAACCATGAAGATAAAATAGTAAAAACGCTAGAAAATAGTAAATATTATTAGTAAATAGAGGTTTCAAAATCATGTTAGTTGTAGCTAATTCAAAATTATAAAATAATATTTACTATAACAAGAGAGAGGATTGTTATAGTCTTACGAAAGCTACCAAATGGAACTAAAAGAAGTCATAATAGCTGAATTTCAAACTGAATGCTATATTTGTTTGGAAACAAAAATAAATAAATAAATAATATATTGAAGAAAAAAAATTACTATATTGGTAATTTAACCTAAAATAGATTGCTTTTCTATCTTCATGATGCTGATATAATCAATCAGGTTCTTGATGGGCCGTGGGCCCAGCTCTGGCAGATCCTCTGGCCATCCTTATCTAATGTTCCCATTTTACCCTCGTCTCTCTCTTACAATTACATGAATTAATTTTTATTTATTTTTTACTTGAAGTCAAATGTTTTTTTTTTTTTTTTTTTTTTTTCTTTCTGGAGTTACCATAAAATCTAAATGCTTGGTTTTGATTGGACCCTAAGTACCTCCTTAATTTAATAATAATTGTAGGCTTTTGGAAATAATTCTTTATCTTTAACTTTAGTTGATTGGAATAGAAACATCCTATTTGGTTCTTTATTATAATATTTATCTTGATTTTGACTCCATCCACTTTATTCATTCAATCAAGAAACATTTATCATATGCTCTGATTAATCAATTAAATATAATTATTGTGTTTTTTTCTACTTTAATTATTGTATACTACACAGTGCATGAGATGTTTTTCTTTGGAAAGACAAATGCTTTATTTTGCTAAAATTATATGTTTTTATAAGTGATTCATAAAAATAGTAGTAGTGTTTGAATGAATGGTATTTTTGTTTAAATGAGTTGTTTAAGGCAAATATTTGAAGTGTACCTGCAATACGAGATAAAACGCGTGTGTTTTTATTATTAGTGTTTAATCTAAGAACTGTTGTTATATGTTTTATGAATTTCAAGTCATATATGATATGTGCAACACGTCATTGGGTGTCCAAACAAAAAAACTAGCCATGGTAGATTCGAGAGATGACAATACAATGTAATGTGGGAGGTTCACTATGTTATCAATTGTGACAGATTGTTGTTTTGTGGGACTTTAAACGATGTTATTTGCATGCCATAGAGGAACATGCTTTATTTTTATCCAATAAATGAAGCAAATTGACATTCGTACGTTTTGTTGCAATGTAATCCACACAAAAACTTATAATCGGTCTAAATTTTGTATCAATAATCCATTAAAACAAAAGTGACAATTGATTCCTAGCCAATAGATTATCTTTCAACTTTTATCTAGAGATTTTTATTCATTCAAACACCCATCTCCAAATACCATAACCTTTTTAACCTAAAATACCCTACGCTTTAAAAACAAAAAAGCCAAAATATATATGGCTATTTCCAAATTAAAACATTTCATAGCATCGTACAATCTACTAACATAGCTTATAAGTTTATAATCACTAAAAAACGTATTACGTAAGTAGAAAATAGCTTAGAGATAGATATGGATAACTTTGAACCTTGTAAAAAGTAATGGACGACCTATTCATTAAACTACACTTAGATCACGAGACAATAAATCACTTTAAAAAGTTGAATACATGCATGTCTACATGCACAATAAAATGCTAAAAAAGGAATAAACTTTAAAGCAATCAACGCAAAACAAGATTTCCCTCCATAATTATCATAATCTTCAAATCCTAAACTAATACAAAAGACTCTACTTTTTGGGGTATTACAAGTGGGAGGAGAGAAATAAAGAGAATTGGGACAGACAGGACAATGCAAGCAAGTAAATTCAGGTTCACTGTACAAACCATAAACTATGAACAGTGAAATAACAAAACTACAAATCATAATCATCTAATAATTTTCTTGAGTTTAAGGCTCAATTCTGCAGCGGAAGAACAGAATAGCGTCCTTGTCAGCAGCAGCACAAAAATGGGTTCCTTTCATTACCCATCTCTGCAAACAAGAAAGCGACCCCTTATTACTGAGAGCTCCCATTTGCAAATTTGTAACCAGAAACGAAGAGAGAGAGAGAGAAAGAGGAAATGGGTTTGAAGGGTTGCTGCGTAGTGTTGCAGGTTTTGTAACAGATTTATGGCAGATGGGTTTTTATCTTTATCTGCGAAATAATTCATTCCTTCATCCTCTGTAATTTCCCCAATTCTCTCTCCATTTGTCTACAGTCGTTTATTGCTCTGAGATGTGATTGAACGGCCATGGCTTTTTTCTTTCGTCTAACATAAGAATCCAGCTTACTCTAAAGGGGAATTCAAATATTTTTCCTCTTAAACTCAACAACGTCTCTCCCATTACAGCCTCTCAGCATTTTGATGTCCTTGAGATAAGAGGAGGGTTCTTTCTCTTTTTTCATTTTGGTGTTGGTTCAAAGGGGTTCTCAGGTTCTTGTTACTAGACAGCCATGGAAAGTGCAGAAGTGGTATAAAATGAAGTCTGTGAAGAAGGCAGCCATGGCATTTCCTGTTGAGCTTGTTATTTTGGCTTTTCTCGTCTGTGCTACCGTTGGTGTGGTGGATTCTGATGATGGTAAGTGACCGTTAACAAATGAGATGAAGAACTTTGAAATATGTTCTTGGTAATCAAATCAGGGTTGGATGGACATTCTTCTGTTCTCAACTCTCTGAGGGCGTGGTAGAAAGAAAAGAAGAGTATGCAAGAACATGCGTTTAATCAGAGAGTTTGGCGGTTGTTATGGACTTTTTCAAGCATTATTTGGATACCTTTTTTCAAGGAGGCTTGTGGTTTTTATAATGTTATTTCAACAGTTTCCATGCATTTCATTCATTTTTTAAAATCTAATCTTTGAAACTAGTGCTAAGGAATCTCTTGTTTTAAAACTATTGGGTTTTTCTGAAACGCTCTGCTATGTTTACATTGTCCTTTGTCTCTGATGGCTATGGAGAGTTAAGATCTTCAGTTACATGTTTTCATATGTTGAAGGGGCAACGTTGTTGGAGATAAAGAAATCATTCAGGGATGTGGATAATGTTCTTTATGATTGGACAAGCTCACCTTCATCAGACTACTGTATATGGAGAGGTGTTACCTGTGACAATGCCACTCTCAATGTTATCTCTCTGTAAGCTACATTTTCTTGTTCTTGTTAGAGTTTTTGTGGGTTGATTTCAAAATCCAGTGTAAAGGTTGTTCTAACTTGTTCATCTCCTTTTCTTCCAATGGTTTTCTTCTCTCAGTAATCTTTCAGGTCTCAGTCTGGATGGGGAAATTTCTCCTTTAATTGGGAACCTCAAGGGCCTGCAAGCTTTGTACTCCTCTCTTCTTTATACCTGTTGTCACTTTCTAAGCCTTCTAGAATTACTTCAGAACTTCTATTCCATTCTCATGAATTTCCTGGCAGAAGTAAGTTACTCAGAGAGACTCTGTCATATGATTTTGATCCCCCATTGGTAATCTTTGAACAGGGATTTGAGGGGGAATAGTCTTTCTGGGCAAATTCCAGATGAGATTGGTGACTGCTCTTCGTTAATAAATCTGTATGTCCCATTGAGTTAAAAAGTTGTTCAATATCTTTGACGTAAGCTAACTGATGGAATGCCGTTTGTAGGGATTTATCGTTTAATGAGATTTATGGAGACATACCATTTTCCATTTCAAAGTTGAAGCAACTCGAAATGCTGTAAGTTCAAATACATTTGTATAAGTTGTGTTTAACCAAAACCAAACGAAACACTAATTATCTTCTATGTTTTTCAGTGTTCTGAAAAACAATCGACTGATTGGGCCGATCCCGTCTACCTTATCTCAGATTCCAAACTTGAAGGTCTTGTAAGTTTTCATGTCATTCTTTTTCTCACTGCCTTAAAGTTCTTATTCAGATAAACTTACAACTGAAGGATTTCCATATCACACCACTGGTTCTAGAGATCTAGCACAGAATAATCTTAGTGGGGAAATACCGAGACTAATTTACTGGAATGAAGTGTTACAATATCTGTGAGTACTCTTTACTCCTATTCTTCCAGATATCAGCCAGCATTTGTTGATTCCAAATGCTTCATTTGTTATATTACTCCATCTCAGTGGTTTGCGTGGCAACAATTTGGTGGGCACACTCTCTCCAGATATGTGCCAGCTGACTGGTTTATGGTATTTGTAAGTGATCTTTACTTCCACCCAAAGACTATATCATTTTTTCCCTTTCTCCGTCTGAAACTATGTTCTCAGCCTAATAAAACTCTTTGCATTTGAAGTGATGTGAGAAACAACAGTTTAACTGGCAGCATTCCTCAAACAATAGGCAACTGCACAGCCTTCCAGGTCTTGTATGTATTATGTCCTTCTCATTGAATTCTATGTTTACTACTCTATGTGGATAACTAGCTAAAGTTTCTTTCTTATTACTTGGCAGGGACCTGTCATACAATCATCTCACTGGAGAGATACCATTTAACATTGGTTTCCTTCAAGTAGCCACACTGTACGTGTTCTTGAAGCGATTTTGCATTTTCATACTGTACCTGCTGCTATGCCTTGTGTGGGTTTCCATGAATAGTTGTTTCACTTTTGTATTGTTCCTTCAATTGTTATTGTTGTCATTTCCAGGTCCTTACAGGGTAATCAGCTATCAGGTCCCATTCCACCTGTAATTGGTTTGATGCAGGCGCTTGCTGTGCTGTAAGCAACTTTAGCTTCCTCACAACCAAGTTCATGGACTTTCTTTTCTAAGGAGGATATTTATCACATGATGTTTGCACTCTTTTCCAATTGTGGCTGTATTTCTAATTTCTTTCTCATATTGAAATCAGAGATTTGAGCTGCAACATGTTAACTGGTCCAATCCCCTCCATCTTAGGGAATCTGACTTATACTGAGAAGCTGTAAGTATACTTTTACTAGTCTCTCTCTCTGTCTGTCTGTTTTTCTCATTAGCAGCACCAAGTAAAATTCCTGTTACATAAATTTTAAAATGTGAAGTGAAGAACCTGCTAATACATATTATTAACTTGTGTTAAGTTATAACGGTACTGTAATCTAGATGGCAGCTTCTAGAATGCTTGATTCCATTGTTTTTGCTTTTTTTTTTTAAAAAAAAAATTAATTTTTAATTGTATTTTTTTGGTATCTGAGAATGTTTTACAACTTGCACATTTTATGAGATTTCTAATCCTGGTGAGTGGTCTCTGTTGGCATACAGGTACTTGCATAGTAACAAGCTCACTGGGTCCATTCCTGCAGAGCTCGGAAATATGACTAAGCTTCATTATCTGTAACATTTCTCTCCTTTGTCTTCCTATTTATGTGGAATATTGACATGCATTTAAGTATACTATTTCCTTGATGCAAAATGTAAGTCTCAGCTTTTCACTCATAAATTTGAGACATCATTTGATTATTGGTGTTTTTTTTTTTCCTTTGCAGGGAACTGAATGATAATCATCTTACTGGGAATATTCCAGCTGAGCTTGGAAAACTCACTGATTTGTTCGATCTGTAAGCTTCGTCATCCTGTTCCACTATGAATGCCTTTTGCAAGCCCTTATTCTGTTACTTATGAAGCGTCCTTGCAGAAATGTTGCTAATAACAATCTCGGAGGACCTATCCCTGACAATCTTAGCTCTTGCACAAATCTCAACAGCCTGTAAGAAAATTAACCAAATTGTGATTCCATTTAGAAGTATATGCTATTCATAAAGACGGTTTTTGTTGGTTTCAGAAACGTGCATGGCAACAAGTTGAATGGAACTATTCCGCTGTCTTTCCAGAGGCTAGAGAGTATGACTTACTTGTAAGTTGAGTTGTTTTTGCTTCAGCATCACAATCCTAGTTGCTAAAGAGCTCTTCTCTGTTCATGAGAGTGGAAATCATATAATCTGCTTTGGCTGTCACATCTCAGGAGTAGTATATATATTTGCTTCTCATCGTATTGACCATCTGCAGGAATCTCTCATCAAATGATCTACGAGGTCCTATTCCAATCGAGCTGTCTCGTATTGGCAATTTAGATACGCTGTAAGTATATGAGATCTAATATACACCCAGCTTTCACCATATTTCTCATGCTAACTCATAGTTTCGGCACAGAGACATTTCAAATAACAAAATTAGTGGCACAATTTCTTCATCCTTTGGCGATCTGGAACATCTCCTAAAGCTGTATGTATTGTCTTTTAACTCATTTTGGTTATCATCAATGGCACTTCTTTGGGCTGAAATCACTGTCTGACCTCTGTTTTGTAATGTCTATAGAAATTTAAGTAGGAATCATTTAACGGGATTTATTCCAGCTGAATTTGGCAATCTAAGGAGTGTAATGGAAATGTAAGTAGTTCTGAAATGTTTGTACCTTTCTTGGTTGGGGAGTGGAGATGTGTTGATCAGCAGATTTTCTTTGAATGCAGGAACTTCAGTTTTCTATTCTAATTCATTTGTCTTTATGTTGCTATACTGTAGAGATATTTCACACAACCAACTCTCTGGGTTCATTCCTCAAGAACTGAGTCAACTTCAAAATCTTCTCTCCTTGTAAGTTCTGAAACTTGTGGTGGAAATTTTCATCGATAGTTCTTACCAAAAGATAAAATGGAAACTATTATAGGTTAGTTTGTACTCATGACTTGTAGACGCCACATTTTCTCAAGTGGCTTGGTCATACCATGAAGCGATATCCTACCCCTTTTACCTTCATGTTGTTTTACTGACATTATGGCCTCAGTTCTGTCTGCTAAAATATTTGAAGTATTTAAGTATGTCTCCGACTGTCCCTTCATGGTATAACGATGAACTTGATCCAGGAGACTTGAAAACAACAATTTATCTGGGGACCTGACGTCACTGATTAGCTGCCTAAGTCTTACTGAATTGTAAGTTCGTCATCCTCCCAAACAAAGTGTTAGGATAATGTTGACTCGAGATGTCTAACTGAATCAATGTACTGGTCCTTGCAGAAACGTATCTTATAACAATCTAGCTGGTGACATTCCCACAAGCAACAACTTCTCTAGGTTTTCGTCTGACAGGTAAGAACTCTTAATTACTATACCCAGAATTTTGATCTCCCTCTCTGAATAGATTTTGAAACGAAAAGGCAGAAAAGAAATGCCGAAGGCATCCATTGGATACTCATTCATAGCTAAATCTTAGCATATATTTTCTTGTCTCCATAAACTGCACATACTTCTGATGTCAATTTACTTTTAGTTTCCTTGGAAATCTTGGCCTCTGTGGATATTGGAATAGCAACAACTACCCCTGTCATGAAGCTCATACAACTGAGCGAGGTAATTATGCTTTTTAAAAGGTTTTGATAGTTGTATTTGTAATTGTAGTAAAATTGGTCGGTTATTCTATGAGAACAGTTGAGATGCATGAATGTTGGTCCAGACATTTCCCGATATAAAAGATAGTTGTATCTGTAATGTGAGGGATTGAACAGAAAAATTTGCCATATTTTCTAATTTCCCTTTGTTGCTTTCAATGCAGTGACCATATCTAAAGCCGCTATCCTGGGAATTGCTCTTGGTGCCCTTGTAATCCTTCTAATGATCCTTCTAACAGTGTGCCGTCCGAACAACACAATACCTTTTCCAGATGGATCACTTGACAAACCAGGTACTTTTTGTTATAGTTTTTATATAAATGTAGGAGCTTATTAGTCTCGACTTTTATTGTAGTTCTACTATTCTTAGTTTAGGGCTTCCATGTATGCCTGTCGATATATGAAGCTTATCCATCGTTAGATTGTAGCTGGAGAGCATTTCTGAAAGTGGGCTATTTTGTGAGATATTTGACATGATAAATTGCTATGAATGTGGATTTTAATGTATTGAAGTTAAATAATTGAATACTAAAACATTCTATTTTGTGCCTGGTGAAAACTCAGTTACTTACTCAACTCCCAAGCTAGTGATCCTTCACATGAACATGGCCCTTCATGTTTATGAGGATATTATGAGGATGACTGAAAATTTGAGCGAAAAGTACATTATTGGATATGGAGCTTCAAGCACGGTCTACAAATGTGTACTGAAGAATTGTAAACCTGTGGCTGTTAAAAAGCTCTACTCTCACCAGCCCCATAGCATGAAGGGATTCGAGACGGAACTGGAAACCGTGGGTAGCATCAAGCACAGAAATCTAGTCAGCCTCCAAGGATACTCCTTATCCCCCTCTGGAAATCTCCTCTTCTATGACTACATGGAAAATGGCAGTCTTTGGGATCATCTACATGGTAAGATTAAGCACTCATTATTCTTAATATCGCCAATTGTATTTGCCTGTTCATATTCAGATATAGTGTTTCTGTTTTACCTTATTCTGCACTAGTGAAACTGCAGTAAGATTTATGAGTCGCCTGAACGTCCGTGACCCCTGACTATTTGAAAATCTGCATAAAATGACTGATTAATGAATTTAGATTTGTCACTAATTTAGATTATTTCAGGCTCTAGCTCTACCAAGAAAAAGAAGCTGGACTGGGACACTCGGCTCAATATTGCACATGGAGCAGCCCAGGGACTATCGTATCTACACCATGATTGTAGCCCTCGCATTATCCACAGGGATGTTAAGTCATCTAACATTCTATTAGACAAGGATTTTGAAGCCCATCTCACTGATTTCGGCATCGCCAAGAGCTTATGCACCTCAAAGTCATACACGTCCACTTACATCATGGGAACCATTGGATATATTGATCCAGAATATGCTCGGACTTCCCGACTTACTGAAAAGTCTGATGTTTACAGCTTTGGCATTGTGTTACTCGAATTGCTCACAGGAAGGAAAGCTGTGGACAATGAATCAAATCTCCACCAATTGGTCAGTACAACTTTATTGCATGATTTACTTTACTAACCGCAGTTCTTTTAAGTGCCATGACATCGAGTCATTAGTTGCGAGTTATTAATATCTCCAGTCGTAAAATACCAGGTTTCTGTATCTTTAGGTGATACCCAGTTGTGTAACATTGGTTTTTAACCCTTCCATCAATATCTTTCAGATCAATTACCAGGCGTTTTTCATTTTACTTGTTAGGTATTGGGTGACATTTTTCTAATTATTATTATTATTTTTATATTTCTCAGATCTTATCGAAAACAGCCAACAATGCTGTAATGGAGACAGTTGATCTTGAAATAACTGCAACTTGCAAGGACCTTGGAGCGGTAAAGAAGGCATTTCAGCTCGCTCTCCTTTGCACCAAGAGGCAGCCATCCGATCGACCAACAATGCACGAAGTGACACGCGTCATCGGGAGTCTTCTCCCCTCGGCCACAGCACCAAAGCAAACACCAAACATAACAGCCATGCCCCCATCTGCAAAATCCCCTTGCTACAAGGATGAATATGCAAATCTAAAGACGCCGCATGTGCTGAACTGTCCAACGATGAGCACCTCAGACGCCCAGCTCTTCCTCAAGTTTGGAGAGGTAATATCACAAAACAGTGAGTAACAAGCTAGGTAAACCTCTACAACTACGAAAAGAATGCCATCCAAGAAGGGTTGGCTTTGTGGGTAGACTTGAATTTCTGTATAAAAGATTTAACCACCACTTTGCTTTACTTTGTAGTGTAAGCTTATATAAAATTAGGGAAGCAACAAAGCATGGACATATGACATGTACTGGTAGATTTAGATGTGGAAAGTGATTTTGGGAAGGAAAGAAGTATTGTTTATCTATTAATGGGAGTGATTTTTGGGGTGTGGGACCTATTGAATTTGAAAGCATCTTGGGTCTGGCCTTTGTTTACTATGGGGTTTCATGTTCAGGGTTAGTAATTGATGAGTGAGAGGATGATGGCATTTAAAGTGTTAACAGCAAGGCAGCAATAATTCACTTGGTCTGGGCCTTGATGTTTTCCTGCAGTGTACGGTTTGTCAATTTACTTTAACTAAGGCAATGATTTCAGTGGTAATAAATCAACTTGCCAATGGTTTGGTTTCTGTGCCCTATCTTCAACTTAATCCTTTTCCCGCTTGTGAAAAGGGCAGTGTCGGTCGAGGAGTATGGTTCACCTACAGAAAAGAACATTACTTTTTGGTGTTACTTTACATGTTTTGACTTGTAGTTTTATCAGATTCAAAATTTGGAAATCTGTGAATTTTGAATGTAGATTATAGACAAGAATGTGAAATTTTAGTTCAATTTCTTCTTTGGCTTTTCAACTCTTATTTACCTCCTAAATCTTTACTCAAAGGAAATGTTGAAGGAATTAAAGGGGAAAGAGCTAAGTCGTCAGAGCAAGTATATCTCGTATCACAGGGGTTTGAACAAGAGGGACTGGCGGGGGAAAACCAAGCAAAATTGGGAAAGGGAAGACAAAAGGTATATTTTTCACAAAGACCCTTAAACAGACGAGAGAGAGCCTTTAATTGTGCCCTCCCATTGTATCTATATCCCCTCTTGAGATGTTACCGTATAAAATGGCATTCGATGTTCTAAATGAAGTTTTAAAAGGTTAATGTCTAATGCCATGAGAATACACGCTTTTGAGGTAGAGTAGTATTTTTTATAAAATTACAATTTTGATCAAGTAAGAACTAATTTAGTCCATATAGTTCTATAAAATCTTTATAGTTCAAGATTTTTATCAAACTAGAAGAACCGATTCAATTCCAATTTTATCGAGAAGCAAATTTGCAATCAAACCCCTTTTTGGGCAAGTTTAAGAGTTGAGACAAATAAATGGTTGTGTGCAGTTGGTAATAAATTGACTTAAATAGGTGGTCAAGTTCAGTATTTGTTTTTTTTAAGCGTTGAGTAGGTTGTTAACTAGGGCTAAATATAATTGTTAATCGTCCAATTGACAGATAAATAGGTCCCATCACTTCTTCCGATCTTATCTAATACTTTATACTGTACAAACGCGTCAACCGATATTAAATTTCTTGCAATATATTCTTCAAGGACGCAGTACTATTTGACTTCACCTATTGAAGATACTCGCACCTCGTGAATGAAACCAAAATAACTCCACCATGACCCAACACAAGAAAAATTCATATATACTGAACTGCAATCAGGAAAAGAAACTCATCAATGTCATTGGGAATGATGCTTACAAAATGCTCAAGCAAGGAGCAAATTACAGCACTGTGCACGTCTTACATTCTCAAGATCTAGAAGAAAGAAGCCGTAGTGAAATCCAATCATAAATGAACCTCATGGGAAAACATGAATATCAGGGAGCCAGATAGTGTCTCATACAGTATATGGGGAACCAATGTTAGGACTATAAAGTGCAGTTTAACAAATCAACTTAAGTTCTAAAGTCAATTACATGGGACTGTAGAAGGTCAGCCTATCCATTGAAGTAGTATCTTTGAAGTTACTCAACCAACCAGGGTTTTCAATCTTGGTGACCCGAAAAGAATTTGGAAGTTGTGGTTCATTGGTCAAACTAACCTTCAAGGTGGCTGTTTATGTGTAGGTGGGTAGTTGAGAATGAGATGGTTGTGTTGTCTTTGGCCAATACAG
This sequence comes from Benincasa hispida, assembly GCF_009727055.1. NCBI lineage: Eukaryota > Viridiplantae > Streptophyta > Magnoliopsida > Cucurbitales > Cucurbitaceae > Benincasa > Benincasa hispida. The sequence goes on along the minus strand of NC_052357.1, from coordinate 79,473,023 downwards.
ACAGGTGTTTCACAAATGTGACTCAAGTCTGCTACCTCAGCTTTCCTCTTAATTTCATATCCCCAATTTTCATTATAAACAACGAGACATGAAAGTTTTTGGATTTTAATATAGAGTACAGTAACGAGACCATAAGACCTAAAATCATATACTAGAAAAAACCTCCTATTTCAGGGTTCCTAGAATAGTTAAAAGACTCTTGCGTACCTATGCAAGAGAAGGAAATTTTCTGGGTCAGTTTAGATTGGTTAGGTTGGCCTTATTAGCAAAGGTGGCGCACTCTTGTAAATCAGCCAAGGAATATGAACGCCACGTGGAGAAAGTTCGTTGAGGTGGCGCCATGGAAGGGAAATTGCCGTTTGATGGTCTGGATTGTGGGTGTAGAGGTGGGCGAGGCGGGGGAGAGCTTGAATATGAGCTAGAATTTGAATCTTCACTGCTGTTACTTTCGGAGCTGCTCATAGCAACAGCCAAAGCCAAGGAGCTTCTGCTTGAGCTGATGGGTCTCTTTGATATACCACCACCGTTATTCTTGAGAGGAAAACTACGGTTCTTCTCCCACACAAGATTGTAAGCCATAAGATTCCTACGTTTCTTGGAATAGGCATTCTCTGGCTTTGCAATCTCCTTCATGGAGTTGACAGCGGAGGCATCGGCCAGACTTGTGAAAGACTTTGATTTTCCACTATAGAACTTTGAGATACCTTTTCTGCACGTTGTAATAATTCTTTATTAGATAAAGGAACAAATAGAATATGCGTGTGTGGGTGTGTTCTGCTGCACAATTGCATAAAAACTCGACTACATAATGGGTACTCAATCCTTTCTTCCAATCTCAGAAGTAGAGAAAGCGTTAGTGATATCATAAAAGCTAAAATCAAAAGTGGTCATTGGTCTTGCAGTGTCACAGAACAATTTTCATGACAATGCTCTATAAAGCAATGATTTCTTTCGGACTGAGCTTAAAAAGATCTCAGAAACACAATATCAACTATACAGATTGGCATGAAAGATGATAAAAGAATTCAACGATGAACTCACAATTAAAGTGCATTAAAGAAACGATGTCATTTGCTAATCTTCAGCTTCGAATTGTCTCTTCTCTCATTATTAAACCACCGAAAACATATAGTTATCTCATGTTTATCATTGCATTAATCTACAACAAATCAGCAGACATGTTTCTACAGGCCACGACTTGTTCATGCCTAAACTAATGACTCTTCCAAGAGTGGAATCTAAATATTTCATCAATTTGTCAGCAATAAATGCTAGTCACCGCCAGGATGTAAACGTAATCCCACAGTAATGAGTTCAAAATGAAGCAGAAGTAATTGATCAATAATCAAAGCATAGATCAAATGACTCCATCATTCTGCAGAGCAGATTAACTATCCACAATCCCTAATGCATTGCACTACAAGATAATTAAATTTTCAAGCTTAATCAAGCCTTCCCTAACAATTTCATCTTCTCTAAACTCATTCCAGATCATCCATCAAACTTATTTGCAATTCACAATTTCCAAACTAAGATCGCGCAAGAAAGTACGAGTTCACATCAACCAAAACAAACGAGAAACAAGATAATCAAATAGAAAGAACACCAACCTAACAGGCAAAACCTCCTCCAAGGAATCCATCATATCCAGCGGGCCTTTATAAGAGCTCTGAACCTCATCATTCTCGCCGCAATCCTCACCGTCGGACGATCTCGCGGACTGATCACTATTCCTCCCGATCGAAGAAGAGGAAGAAGTGGAAGCAGAGCTGCAAGTATTAGATTCATCAGCCTCCCCCTTTTGAAACCCTTCAACAGCGCGATCCACATCCTGAGTAACCAGCCTCTGAAACACCGATCCATAACCCAAATCCTCCGGCGAGAATCCAGAGCGTTTATCTTCAACCTGCCGAACCCTATCCAAAGTAATCGACATGACGACTTTGAATTTGAACAGTGACAACAAGGAGAGAGAGAGAGAAAAAACACAGACGAGAAGAAGAAGCAGAAGAAGGGAGAAGAAATGGGTTTTTATAAACGGAAAAATCGAGGGATTTTAGATTATAGAAAGGAAAAGAAATGGACGGACGAGATTGGAAGCACGTGGAAAACCGGCAAAGATCAGAAATTGGATGAAAGATATTAATTGGAAAAAAATTAAATAATGATGAGATTAGGAGAAAAAATGATAATAAATTGGAAAAAATAAAAGTATAAGGAGGAATAATTTAATGAGAAGGTAAGGTAAGGTGAGAGGGAAAAAAAAAAAAAAGAGCCTTATCCTCATCCACTTGCTGGTTATTTAATATTTATTATAATATTCGGATAACTTTAGTTAACATTTATGAGCTGTTTTTTATTTAAATGAAAATAAAAATCAAATGCCCACAGGATGGTGGCGACCACGGAAATTACGGTAGTTCTGGGAGCACCTGATTAAAGGGGCGATGACGTGGCGAGTCGGAAGCATAAAATCGGGTGTTGTGTTGCGAATGCTTATCCAAAAGAGAGGTGGGTGGGGACCACAGAGAGTAGATTTATAGAAATTCGGAGACGATCTTTGTCACTTCCAAATCCGGCTTCATTTGGCTCGGCTCGGCTCGGCTCGGCTGAGGAGTTTGTGGGGACAGCATCATAGGATTAATTAGGACAGGATAAGGTGATCATTTCCAACGTTAAATTGGATAGTGCCACGTCAGTAATCATCATGGGTTTTATTTTATTTTAATAAACGGGAAATTCCCAAGGGAGCACAGAGCAGCAGATTATGATGGATCAAGGAGCGACAAGTCGATCTTATCTAACAATGACTAAGACAAAACGACATGTAGTTGGGATGGAAGAGTCAGGAATCATGAATTTGGGCGTAGATTGTAGGGTGGAAATGAGGGAAAAAAAAAAGGGAAATGGATAAGAGCTTCTTTTAGGAAAATTTCGATTCTCTTAGTTTAGTTTACTACACTATATAAAATTTTCATTTAAAAAACTATTTAACGTTGTTAAACACTGCATAATTATTAAAAGAATATATTGACGACAATCTATTAATAAAAAAAAATATTGGTATACAATTGATTCAAAATCTTGTTCTAAAATAGAGTATGGACCACTTTTTACAATTTATAATTATTATTTTTATTTTTTTTTTATGTACGTAGGCTTGTCACTCTCACTCTCGTTAATATATGTTTTAGTTTTAAATTTTTTCTCTTGCCCATTCCTCTCGATATTTTTGCTCTTATTTTTGCTACTATACATTCTCACTCTCACTACTCGTACTATATTTTTCTCTTTTTGATGGAGCGAGAATAAAAAGAAAATATTAGAAATATGTTCTTGGCCAAATATATTTGTTTAAGTTTCTTGGCATTAACTCTTTGGGTTGTTTAGGAGTTGTCTCAGATTTTGTCTATGTGGGTACTTGTTTTAGAGATTGTTTTTCAAGGTGCAAACTCTGCATAATGTCTCTTTTCTTATTTAAATTATTCTGTAGAATATTTTATTTGAGATGTTTTCCTTTTTTGGTCAATCGCCGATATTATGTGAGGATTATTTCCATCATTTCGATGTGCTATTTAAGTCCAATAAATTCTCAAGCTAGGGTTGCCACACATATTATTTTGTGAGACTGTTTAGTGTATTTTACAGAAAACTTACTGCATTGAATTCAAGAAGGTTTTGTGCTTTGTTTTTTGTGGTGTATTCTCTATTGCTCTTACAATGAGGGTTTCACATTCATTCGATCTTAGGAGGAGCTTAAGACATTATTGATCAAGAAGGAGTTCTCACGCCTTAGGAGAAGCCTAAGACATTATTTATTGAGAAGGGAGTTCTCGAGACATAGAGGAGCCTAAGTTCTCACGTGAAGGAATTTATAAGCATAAGGAAAGATATCATCGAGTGAGAGGTCATCTCACGTTGGGGGAGTCTGGGTGTTACAACACTAATATAGATATACTTAGGAGGAGACTAAGATGGAGTAAGAGGGAGTCTTACATATAGGGGGACCTAGGTGTTTGGCTAAGTTGGGTTCTACACATGTTACTGTAATTTTTGTTATTTATAGATAAAAACAACGTTATAATTGCTTAGCTTTGATATATTAGTGGATTTTCTTTCTCAAACACACTGTTCCCAGACATAGGTGGTTCATCACCAAACTGGGGTTAACAATCTCTGTGTGTTTATTCTTGATCGACACTTTGTTGCTTTGTTGTTGTCTCTACCTTTGTTAGGATATATTGTATGACATCTGTATTTTGTGTGAGGAACCACATTCTAAAATTTTAACAAAGAAAAAAAGGTGAAACTCAATCCACATGCACAATATTAATTCCGATAATTTCACCACGGATATAAAAGGACTTACCCTAATGTCGTATGAATATTTTACGGCTTTGTTGAATGATTATTTCCTTGAATTTAAGAAAGGTGTGAAGAAAATTATAGAAAGAAAAAATAGGTTGTGGCAATGAAATGGTGTAAAGAAGTGGTAAAGATACGTGTAAAGTTTGTTACACTCATTTCTGCGTGCGCCCTTACTTTTCTAGGGGTGGGGGTGAATGGGTTGGATTCTTGTTTCTTGGCTCACCCTTTTCAAAAATACCATTTAAATTAATATTATATTATTACAACTTACAACTTTGCCAAAGATTTAATAAAATTATTTAGGTTTCAATTTCATTTTTAATCTCTTAAATTTTTGTTTTAATCCCGTAATTGTCGAAATGTATAGGATTCAAACCATTTTTTTATAAAGGCAAAATATATAGTGAAAACTGAACAAATAGATTAAGTACTCTTGGTTTGATATTTTTTCTTGTATATTCTTCGTCTAAAATTATATTTGATAAATTATTAAACCTTCAAATAATGTCTAATAAATCGTCTTTAAACTATAATTTATAATATATTCATAAGTTTTCTATCCGATATAAAGTAAAATTTCTGTCCGATAAAAAGTTGAGAATTTAGATTACTTTTTTTCTCTCTCTCTCTCCTTAAAGCTTTGATTAGGAATAAAAATTTCCCTTCACATTTGATGATGTTCGTTGAATTTTCGTAATAAAATAGATTGGTGAGAGAGACGTACCAAAAGATTTGAAATTCAACTCTCCTTAAAAACGGGTAATCCATTCTTCTCCGTTCAACCACCTGATTTGTATGGGTCCCACAATTATTATTTTTTTCTTCCCTGAAAAGTGGTCCCATAATCTCTTTGATAATTACTTTACAACTTTATCTATTCTCCCTCTTCAATTTCATCTCTAATATATAATGGAGAAGAAAATTTCTAATTAATTAAGATGGAACAGTTGAGATTTTGTTGAATAACGTAGCTAAAATTGAATCAAGAGACAAGGTATAAATAATGAACTATTTTCTATTATCCACACCATCCTTTGACTAAAAAATCATCAATTTTCCTTTATGTTCTTACATGGTAGACTTACATTTCATCCCAAATGCTCACTAATTATAGTTTCAGTTGAAGTTAATAATATCATTTTCTTAACTTCGAAGTAAAACTAAAGAAACTTTTAACACAGTAAGCTGAAGTATGATTTGAATTGGTAAACTCAATCAATACTCATTAAACCAAACTACAAAATTGTGTGAAAATCTAATTCATAAATAATCTAATTCTTTTTAAAAAAATAATTTTTTTAAAAAAGTAGCTAATAAGTCACTAAAATTTTTAATTGCGTAAGAATAAGTCTTAACTTTTAAAAATGTCAACAAAAAAAAAAAGAAAAGAAATCTTGAAATTTCATTTTTTTTTTTTTTGTCTAATAGGTCTCTAAATATTTAAATGTGCCTAAATAAATCATTGACAAATTCGACTTTAAAAAAAAAAATTAACCAACTTACTAGAAACAAAATCGAAAATTTAAGAGTCCTATTGATTACTGAGAACTTAAATTCAAATACTTCAGACTAATTTGATTACTTGTAAAGTTTAGAGACAACCATACACTTAATAATAATAATAATAATAATAATTAATTTTAAACATGCCAGAAACCAAACTAGAAAAGTTGCCCAACCCAACCACAAAAACCTAAAACAAACATAAAAACATCCACATCCAACAGAAGTAAACTCTAAACATGGCCACCAATACATCAGCTAAAAAAATAATCATCATTAAATAAACTCACGCAACTACACGAATGGATCACAAAAATGCAAGCCACAGATATACTCATAAAAAAGTATATATTTGACCACTTATTCAAATAAAGAATATGGAAATTAAAATTTTATATTAAACATGACTCATAAAGCCGAGTACAATTATTTATATAAACAAAATCCTAAACTAAGTCTTCTTCGCCAACCATCTAAAAATTGTTCTAAATTTAAAACAAGAAAAAGAATAACTTTGTGTAACTCGAACTCCGACCCACTCTTTATATAACCACCATTTACTTAGGAACAAAGGCTGAGAGAAATTGATGAAAATAGATAACAAAATGAGAATAAATATAAGTGTAAAAAACCCAAAGAATGAATGCCAATCAATTTGATGCATATGCCCTAGTCGTAAAAAATTCAATGATAATTTGGTGTGGCACCTGTGTTTCCTTTTAGAATATGTACTAGATCTCAATAGCTATTGCCAGCTTGAGCGCAAAACCAAGGGATGGTCTTGTTAATGCTACAGCCTGTGCATGAAGTTCATCTCACAGCAACCGAATTGTCCGTATAAAATGGGGGACAATGGAAGCTGGAACTTTGGAACAGAGATGTTAATCAGCATCTACCAATAAGACCTGCCACATTTTTACCGATCTCTTTTTTCGTTTCCTCTGACACTGGAACATCTCCAAGGTACATATCAAAGAATGCCCCTGCAAATATGATTTTCAGGGTTGATATTTTCGAATTAATTTTTTATTGACTCAACATAAGTCTTCTGTTTTCATGTCAATTCTCGTAGAATCAGTTCAGATACGGGATATTTCACTTACTACACAATTCCTTGCTATGAATTGCTCCAATCAGAGTGCCTCCCACTGTGCGAAAACAATCAGTTAGTTGTGCTCACAAAATGAAATCACTATAGTCTACATGAAATGAACGAATACTACTTCGAATATCAAGGCAGCAAAATGAGGTAAGTAAATGTGGAGGAAAGCAGAGGAGTTCCCAGAATAGAAGTCTCCCCCAGACTATGTTGGGAGTATTAGTGGGGTACACATACAGAATACAAAGTGCATTTTAGTTATAAATTAAGAAGTTTGCTAATGCAATGGTTGTAAATAGAGTTGGGTGGGGTGGGGTGGGGGGTTGAGGTAAGCATATTTTGAGATGAGAGGGAGGACCAAGCCTCTTTAAACGCTTGGCAATCCAACCCCTTTATAATTTCCTGATAGGGTTCCTTGCATAGTTACTAGTTATACAATAAAATGGAAGATGACATCTAGATTTCCATCAAATTCAATTCAAGAGTAAGTGGGCTGCACAATAGGATATCTACAGTACCAAACATTAATTGATCGTATAATGCTATAATTGTTCTCTCTGCTTACTTTCAGTGATTAATTGTCCATCAGCTGTCTGTCGGAAATCGATTGTTGTTCCCTACAATATTTCAATTCAAATTTTAACTATATGACACATATCAGTGTATGGAAAACAGAACACACAATAAACAAAGTACAGAATGATGCTTTCAATATAGACTTACCGCAGGTAATGGGATGTCTTTAGTGAAGAGAGAACCAAATGTCCTCACACAATGGTAATCAGTTTCTGGATTTGCCTAACCACGTATTAATTAAAAAAATTAGAAACAATAAAGAATGTTCAAAAGCAAAGATAACAGCCAGCTGTATCAGACATTTTACCTTCAACAGTCGTGCTCTAAGAGATTTCTCAAAAGCGCTGCAATAAAGAAATCAGAGGGCGATCGTCAATTAGCTTGAGCAACATATAAACATCGTGAAGATTAACCAACTAAAATATTACAATTAAGCTGTAGCATGCAAGGACACAATCCTGTCTAAATAACTCTAAATAAAATTACCACATCAAAATTACTGCTTAACAGTAAAACAAAAACTCCTTACAACCTTACTTGAACAGGATCTAGGTTGAACAACTATGTTCTTGAGTTCTAAGGAGACAAGAATCAAAGTCTCGTTGATGAATGCTACCTTGGGACTACTTCAAGAAAAGTAAAACTATAACTACTTATATACAAAACAAAGAAAATTCCAAAAGGACCTGGATGCCCTAATCCAGTCCAGTACATCCAATTATAGAACCTTCATATTGTTCAAAGACTATACTGAGAGTGGCAAATCTTCCTGTCATGTCTTTACTGAATTATATAAAGTCGGGTAGTTCACTTCTAATAATATAATTCCTATTGGAAAACCCAACTGTTAACTCATCATCTAAGAAATGAGAATCTGAAACAACTACAGTTAAGAGTCATTTATAGAAATGGTAAGCACCAAGTGGTATGGTAGTATAATCAAATTGGACATACTTAACTTAAAGTGCTAAACAAATATAATTTAAACTAGTAACGGACTTTTAAAAAGCGCAATACAGGATGTGAGACGATAAATTCTAATTAACTAGAAAAAAATATAATGTGCCCTCTATTTAAAGAAAACGGCGGCCAACATTATATGTATCCACTATCCAGCGTTCAATTCCAAAGAAAGAAACATACTCTCTTACAGTATTGATTTTAATCCCATTGCAATTAACCACGAGTCTGACAGTCATATTAATATCCTCCCTGCAGCACGGTAACATACAAAAACGAAATTCGAAACAAGGCACAAGTTAAAAGAACTCACAAGGAAAATTAAATCCAACTTTAAAAGTGGAAACAGAAAACTGTGTTTCATTCAGGCCAGGAACGTTGATAAGACAAGAAAATCCCTTGGCACAGTCTTCCCAAACATCTAAACAAGTTTCAAGTCTTTTTCACATTTCCCAGATTATTTTTTAAACTGGACCACATCTAATTGAAATGAAAAATCAAAGAAATTACATGTCAGAGCAAAAGAAAAAGTACCCCAGAAGGTCCTCATAAAAATCACGGCGCTCATTTAATTCACCTGCTGGACTAGAAGCATATTTTGGACCAAGCTTTTCACAGACAGAGTTTGGATGAACATCTATAAGGGGAAAAGGTCCAGATTTGATAGGTAAAAGATGAAGACAGGAACAAAAATATAGATTAACGATATACCCATAAACTTACAAAAGCCAAAAGCATAGACCTTCAGGGATTTAATTCTGACTATTTTCATTATTCTGGATCCAGTTCCAACAAGAACCTGCAGCAGCAGTTCATAATGATTGGCAATTAAACCCAGTGTTAGAGTAGAATAGTGTCCGAGGACAATGATAAGGACAGGTAAAAACTGGATGACAGAAATGTCAGAAAAGCATATAAACATTTAGAGGAATATTTTAAGGCTACAATCAATAAGCATTCACCTCTGAACTCAAGCTGGAATTATTTTCTGAAGATAAAATGTTATCCAGTATAATGGGAAATTCAATGCCAGTTTTGGGTTCAATTGCATGCCTTGTCCAGTTCACATCAGGAAACGTTAAGCCAGCATTTGTTCTATATGGAACTTCACAAGGTTTCTGATCCATGCATCCATACACTGGCAATTCGCTGTTTTCCAATGGAACAGCCATAATATCTTCTGATCTACTGGCCCTTGATCAAAGAAAAGGTTTGGTCAAATAATTGAAAGCAAGAGTAGAACAGAAAGGAAATTCATCCCACTCATCTCACGGAATTATAACAGCTTACAGGTTGTTAAGTGGAGGAACTAAAGCAGCTGCTACTGAGAGCAAAGGATGCAACTGCTGTCTTCCAGCTTCGTTACCCAGGAGTTTCGATGCAAAACGGCCAATCTTGCCAAGAAAAATTGGGTCGGAATATTCTTTATCCAAATTAAAGCTAAAGTGAAATCCTCTGGACCCAAGTCTACCAGAACGGATGCTTCTAACTTCAGTAAAGTTTTTAAAGCTTCTAGAATTCGAACCATGTAGATCATCTGCTATCTCCCGAGTCACGTTTGCAGTTGATGTACTCGAGCACCAGAGTAACAATGCGCCAGCTATCTTTGAAAAGCAATTAAAGGCTTCTTGAAGCGCTAAACTTCCAGCCATATACAAATTTCTGGACTGAAATAGAGAACTATCCATGAATGAACTAATATGTGAAAATAGATGACCACCTAATCCGTGAGATGTAAAGGGCTCAATCGGCAAGATATAAGGTGAGCCTCCATCAAGATCAATGAAAAACACCCAATTGTTCCTCATATTTCCTCCTTTCTAAAGTTATATGATACTAGAGACTTCAGGCTTTCTAAAGATACAAGAAACCTCCACAAATCAAATATAAATGTTGAGAACCAGCGCCAGGGAGATTCAATCAAGTTGTGAGTAACCTAAGAAAGGCACATCAACGTTCAATAGATATCAATACTCAAACCATGAATGGCACACTCTCATTTTCATTATTCCAGAGTAAACAGAAGACTGTATCAATCAGATAAAGCAAACACCAAGAAAAACAGTTCTATGGAGAAAGTTCACCAGAACAGCTCCTCAGCAATTTAAAATGAAAATCCACCAAAACGACGTCGATTCTTTCCAAAAAATCAGTTGATCACTTACACTCAGAAAATGAGAAAGAAAAAAACATGATACGATTCATACCTGATAGCAGCCTTTAATTACAACAATAAATAGTCATAAAAAACTTTCAATCGGAACCTAAGAGATCAACCATGGCAGTAAAATCACATGCAACGGCGTTAAGGTACAATGCGGAAAGAGAAGTTAATAGAATCACAATTTCGAATTCATCCGCAAGAAAAAGAAAAGGAAAAAGAAGGAGAAAACCTAACCCGAGCGAGATCCCGATGTTTAAGACGAAATGGGCTAGGGTCTGAAGGAGGTTAAAAGTCAGTAATCCATTGGGTGAGGGAAGAAGAAGGAGATGAATTGGAATGTGCGTAGAATGAGAAAAATCAAAGAAAGGGAACACGGCGATTTTGGGAGTGGTCTACGCCTTCACGGTTCCCTCGAACTCGGAGGAAATACGCGCGTAAAAAACGAGTACTTCTTTCTGTTGCTTTCTTCTACGTTTCTAATTTGGCGATCTTTGTCGTCTCCTCGTCTTTGCATGTGACGCATCCCACTTTGCCTTTTATATCTGCGTTTCCACCATTCACCGTCCCTTCTGTCGCCCACATTTTTTTATAAAAATTTTCCTCAATATACTGGCATCATAATCGGTTCATTACAAACTAAATTAAACCGATAATTGATCTTTTTATAAATAAGAAACATACATACATCATGATAATTAAAAGACTAAAAATAAAAGTCATTTGACTAGTTGGTTTTGATAATAAAAAAAAAAAAAAAAAAATGACGGTACCAATAGATCGCCCTCGTTTGGTTTGATTTTTCAGTTTTTAATTTTTGTTATTTTATTTCATTTTAGTCCTATACTCTCACTTTCCTAATTTTGTTTTCACAAAATGATATTTTAATGATAGGGACAAGATGTTGACAATTAGAGCTAAAAATAAACATTAAGATGCTGGTGTAGTTTGAAGAACTAAATATGTTCTAATTAAGTTGTTCAACAAAACTAATTTATTTTTTAAAGTGTAAAATATTTGAATGGTTAATTTTCAAAGTAAATTTTCATTGAATAGTTAAATTTTACTTATATCCCAAAAAACATCCCATTGATTTGACTAATGCAGAGAATGGAAGTGGTCCTTGAGAGAATCCAAAACAACTCAAAGAACGGAAAGAAAGGCTGTTGAAGCTTATGTAATTTCACAACCATTTGGAACATCGAATTACATATAGTTAAAAAGATTTCAACTTTGATAGATAGAATAGGCAAAATTTAATTTGACACAAAATGTTTTAAATCAATGAATCAGACTTGCAACTTCTTCAGCTTCAACTTTAATTACTCAAATGACAATCCAATATAAGTTTGTTCATCAAACAAGAGCAACCATTTTCCATTTTTTCTGTGTGAGGAAGATTGTTAACAAGGTCACAACAACCCAGCCTCGAAGAGATTTCGCCGCCTTAAAGTTTCATCTACGAGCTTGAATGTTTTCTTTACAAGTTTCTGATCGAGAGCAGTAGTTCTGTATACCTTAAACACCCGATCTACTCGATCTGGTGCCGTGCTCTTAAAATACAACTCCTCGAATTTTTTCTTCACAAACCTGAATTCATCAATTCTAAGGGGTCACTGTAAAGTTCTTTTAGAAAAAATGCAAACAGAGGAAAAGGCAGCAGCATTGTTCCTAGCATCCAGCTACAGAAAAGGCTCTGTTTAAGCATATTCAGAGCCAAGAACAATGCTGTTGTAATCAACAATAACGAGGGAGTGTTAGATACATACTCATAGGCATGCTCAATCTCCTGTTTTCCAGTCGAAACTGGCTGATAATCATTGAACCATTCACACACACTGAGAGGGACCTATCACAAGAAGCTAATACATGTTAATATCTCATCAATGACCTATCCAAGTGCTTTGTGATACTCTCCATCGACACTTACTTTTAGAACCTTTTTCTCGAAGATATCGAATTTGTTGAGAAAAAGCATAAATGATGTTTTCTGCACCCGGAATAGAACCAAAGAAAAATAACTATCAACTTGTGAAAAGAAAATTATCAAATTAAGTATACTCGATCATGTAAACGGTAACAATGCAGAAAGAAAACCTCAAAACACTCTTGTTTCAGAACCCACTCAAAAAGTTCCTTGGTCTCCATCATTCGGTTCTTCTGTTCATCCTCAAAAAGTGTTTGATCATACCTGAAACAGTTATCGGTTAATCCATTGCAGTAAACTTTATATAATACTTATTCTTCCAAGCAGAATAGAAGAGGGACCACAACTAACTTTATAATTTCAATTCTTTTTGTTCCATTCCAAAGAGTGAAACTGCTTAATAGCCTGACCATCCGAACAATAAGAGATATTGGAATAGGACGACGAGTCTTGTCCGTCACAACTATCTTCACATGGGTTGTTAGATCACCAGCTAGTAAGATCTTCTTTTCCTCTATCAGTTCACACTTTTAAAATTATTATCCTTTCATTTCATTTGGACAATCAACTTAGATCACTACCTTCCAAAAGCTATTTTCCAACCTAGTCCCACCCACTCCAGAAGAAAACAAATTAAAAGAAAACAAGAGAAAAGCAGGTAGTAAAAAGCCTTTTTTCACAAAACTTTATTGCACAATTACATATTCCTAAATGGAATCCCATCAGCATCTGGGAAGCATACATGACAACCCAGTCGTTACTCCATAAACATCAATGAGAGTGCCATAGATTTTCAGATTCCAATGTCTAGACTTTTCTTTTATCATCTACGTTTATCAAGACTACCACAGGATCATAAATGGGTTAAAAGAGTGATGGTCTTACTCACTAATAGCAGCACAAAAGATTACTGCTGTAACACCTTCAAAAAGATGAATCCATTTTCTCCTCTCATTTCTCTGTCCACCAACATCAAAGAGTCTATACACTTCGCCGCTCTTTTTATTTTCACCAACGGGACTGCCAAAATCAAACCGATACCATAATTAATTACAATGCCAATATTTCATGATGAACGAAGTGTAACACACAAGAGCATTAACATGAAGACTTTTTAATACTTATCTTATAATTATGAATTATTATCATATATACATATGTATATAGACACATATGTATATTCTAACGAAAATGAACTATTTGTTCCTAGAAATAGAAACAAACTGTGAAGAGCCATGTAACAAAATATTTACCTAAACTGGATTTCAACAACACCTGTTGTACGAACTCTTGCGTAGAGCACGTCCTCCTGTGGTCGAAAGCACATAAGAAAAGGAGCCAACTGATATATATACACAAATGACTCGATCTCATTACTAATTACAGTGAAAGAGAATACTCAAACATAAGCATGATATACAATGGCAGAAGGGATATAGATTACACTAAAACTTCGTTTAGTGTAGTAAGAAAGTGAGAGATAATAATTCAATCCAAGGCAATCAAAGAGATTAATTATATTTTTAAAACACAAAATTATTTCGTCCGTAAAATAGTTGTCACAGACAATTTTTTAAGGCACCAAAATCTGTAAAGTTGGTTTTTTCCAAAATTTCAGCTCATACAATGAACTTAACTGATAAGAGCTTGCTTGAGAGCATTTTCTAACCCTTTAAGCTAGACATAACATTAAATCAAATACCTTAGTTGGAATATAATTTGCATCAGATAATCTTTGCAAATTTTCCATGAAATATTGTGTGCAATCTGGAACCTGAAGTTCATTACCACGAGCATACGTTTCCTACAAAGAGAATGTGAACACTGAGCTCACTTAATTCAGGCTTATTCAAGAAGAAAAAAAGCTGTTTTAAATAATAAGCATCATAACTGATTTCATTTTAAAGATGCCACTAGCAAATCCACATGGAGCAATGGCTACCTGAATTGCAGCATCTTTCCAAAGAGTCTCTATATCCTGTGCACGCTCCCTAGTCAATCGCGGGTAATCCAATCTACCTCCGATATCTGATAATTTCTCACCAATTTCCTGGTTTGAATCACATGGAGGGACAATAGTAAGCAGGAAAAAGTTCAGTACACGTCCCTCCAAGTGTACACATATAAGCTAGCAAAGTAAATCCAGGGGAAAAGTTCCATTTTACCCCATACTTAGCTTAGGACCTATTTTAATCCTAAGATTTCAATTTCATCAAATTAGACCCCCCAGCTTAACTAATTTCCATTTTCTATTGAAGATTGGTGGATGGATATAGGTGTTCTTCCAGCTGGACAAGGATCATGAGTATTCTTTCTTCTACCTGTGTTGGATATTTTTCAGCTTAGGTTTCAGCAATTGTTCTCCTAATTTGTGGTGTTGTGCTCTTTTACCTAATTCATTTCTTGGTTAAATGTGAGTAGTTTCATTGTTGGATTTAGGTGTTCTTTACCTGATTTTGAATATTTTGTAAATTAAAATGTATGTGATTTATCTGTTAGTTCATGGGAACTTTCCTATTTTAGACTTAGGAAGGTATTAATTACACTGCCCGATTCAAATTTAGGGTCTATGAAGTAGAAAGCTTAAAAGGTAAAAATGATCCTTGCCCCCATATTTATTATCTAATATTTCAGATAAACGGTAAGTGAAGTTCTACTACAAAAATAAAGCTGTCCCAATTTCTGTTCCTGAATCATGAACCAGAAGCCAGCTACACAATTTCTTTTTGTAACCATTGGCAATTAATTTTAAATCGTACAAGATAAAAGCTCAAGCTATGTAGGTGCCAGTTCAGCATTGAACAGATAGATACCTTATTTTCACTGGATAATACATACTTCGAGAACTCTTTGTCATTTTGAGCAAGCTCCTTCGAACCATCATGTAATACCTGAAACGTCAAGTTCAATAAGAGGTTACAGCTCTTGAATTAACAAAAAGTACAGTATCGACACACCTCACATCAAATGATCAGTACATTATGATTTAAATTTTTTGGCACTCAAAAACCAAAACACAGTATCAACATGCCTCTAATCAAAAGATTGGGGTATTATGTTTTAAAATTTTTTAACAAATTCATTTGCTCTTTAAATCATGCAGAAAGGGAAATAACCAACACACCCTTTCAAATATTGCATACTTTTATAGTCTGATACACATTTGCATGAATGACTGGAATATAGCTCTTTAGCTCTGCCTCATCAAACCCGGTTTGGAACAACAATTTTATCTGAAAAAAAAGAATGAAGCAAAAATGCAAGAAATGTTAGTGGACCAACTTCACTTCAGCATTGCAGATTATGACGGTAAAGAATAAGAGAGCTTGCCTGCTTAAAAATTGTGGATTTCCCAGACTCTCCAGCACCTAAACAATTGGGTAAATCTCAGCTTATTTGCATTGTCAAAGAAAAAATAGAAGGAATAAAAGAACCCAGCGGTCATTATCACTCAGTAGCAGACATACAGAATCTCCAATCCTTTCCACATCAGCTGTGGAGGAAATGATTGAATGTTAACTAATAAGGGAATTTTACTGTTAACTAGAAGGAATAACTAGAAGGAATAACTAATGTTAACTAATATGAAACTCACTAATTATACAACATACTAACTATTACAAATTACAAACAACCAAACATTCAATTCGCAAATCTAACTCAACGAAAGAAGGCATGAAAACATAAAACTGATGTATTTACCCTCTAAAGTTTGAAATGCTGTCTCCAACATTCAAGTACAGACAAGATTCCTCATCTATTATACCGAGAAAACAAAGGTAATGTGAGGCCAAAATACACTTACCAAGCAGAAGAAGTTTCTGTATATGTTTTTCAGCCTCTGTTTCTTGTTCAATCCGCCTCTCTATTTCCGCAGCCTGGAAAAGCAAGCACTACGATTATATCGAACTCAAGATTCAACAAATAACCCAAGATAACCAAAACACTTTATTTTTTCAACTAGTACTATTTGCAGAAGCAAAGAATCATATATTTCTGATGAAGCATGATTCACCTGCTCATTTTCTTCAGCATCTTGTTCGTTGTAATGACGATTTCTGCTGCAGAGTAAACCCATATTTCTACTCAAATGAGACAGCATAGAAGACGGCAGAACACTAGTTATACTCGCAAAGATTCATCGCAATCAAATTGGTTTCCAATTGCCTCAAAAAATGCTCGCTCATATTATAATCCTCAAAGCCAGCCTACAAATCAAAAACCCCATTTCAAGCATGCAGAAAACAAAATCAAAACCCATTTCCAATTAACTTCAAACTTGATTCAATCGCACTATTTCACTAACAACCCTCTCATTTTCACCTCCAATTCAAAGAAACAGTACACAAAGCACAAAGTACAGTAAGATAAAATGCAATCCAATCAAAACCCATGTAAAAGAAAGGCATAAAATTCCGTACAGAATACCTAAAAGAAAGAAGGAAAAAAAACTGTTGGATCAAATTGAAGAAACCCCACGAGACAGAAACACAGAAATCCCAGTTCAAAGTAAAGATCTAGAAGAAGGTTGAAAAGGGGTAGTGTGAAAAAAGAGTACCGTCGTAAAGGGGTGGCGGAATCGGAGGGTCTAGATTTGGCGGATTGGTAGAGTAGTGAAGAGAAACTCGTCGTGTTCTTGGAGTGAAGTGGGGTTTGATAAAAAAATCGTATTAAATTGATAGAAGGAATAAAAAAAAAATGAAAGGGGGGGTGGTTTGTGGGAAGAGATAAAAGTGTACGAAAAGAGAGTATAATTGAGAGCAGAAGAAGAAAAATGGGAAAATTTTGGTGAGAAAAAGAGGAAAAAATTGTACGTGTCGGCTAAATCAGGAATGAAAGAAGGAAGAAAGAACCGAAAGCTGAGAAACAAAATGCCTTTGCTTTGCTTTTGCTTCTCTTTCAATTTCAATTTCAATTTCAATTTCTCTCCTCGGTCAAAGAAAGGAAAAGACAGGATTCTGAGTTTTTTTTCTTTTTTTTTTTTGAATTCAAAGACAGAGTCTGATTAGAATAAAAAACTGTTTTTTTTTTCGGTATATGTTTTTTTAAAAATTCTTAGTAAGTATCTATAAGGTTGGTCTTGGGAAAATACTTTTTTTTTTTTTTTTTTTTTGGTTTTGTTATGTATGACTGATGTGGTATGGACTGTGGACCGACGACCGTGGACCGTGGACTGTGGACTGAGCTGCCCTGTCCTTTTGTTGTGTCCCAAAGGCCAAAAGTTTTTTTTTTTTCCCCCCCCGATTATTTTCCTTCTAAAAGTATCATTTACTAGTTTAGAGGACGACGCACGATAAAAAGTAGAGAGTTGAGTTAGTAATTATTATTTAGAGAATTACATTGTCTGTATTCGATGTACAGAGTTGAGTTGGTAATTATTATCTGTGTTTGAGGACAAAGTTGAGTTAGTTGGGATAAGTGTGATTTTTGTAAATTAAATTTTAGTTTGTCGTCTTTTTTTTTTTTTTTTGCTATTGTTGATTTTAATTTTCAGTTATACACACATTTTCCTAACTTTTCTAAAAAAAAAAACTTCGAATTATTTTTTATTCTCAAAACATAACAAATTCTCTACAAAATATTCATATACATAACAAAATAATTTGAATTCAATTTTTTAAACACTCAAAAATCATTAATTACCGTAAAAGTTAAAAAAAAAAAAAAAACTTAAAGAATTAGTGTCATCAAACGAAATTATTGGCATTATTTTAGATAGAAGGGATGATACTTAAATGTTACTCTTAAAAAAAACCAAAACCTTACGATTTAAATCATAAAATCAACTATTAAATAGTATTTTTAAATCAACTTGTGGAATATATATTTACTTTTTTCTAAAACTGGTGAAATGATTTTAGAAATATTTATGTCTATTTTTCTACTATTATGTTGCATCAGTGTACAAACTACCTTTAAAAAAAATTGAGCCATAATTTTAAATCTAACTATTTCGTTAGAATTATGTAATTTTTTAAAAAATCAAGAGATAGGTTGTTTAAACATATCATTGAACTTTTGTTTAATGAAATAATAATAGGACATCGTATGTAATATTTTTTAAATATAAGAAAAAATGAAATAGAGGAAAAGTAATTAAATCTAAAAAAACAACCATAGAAAGGGGAAAAAAAGAGAGAAAAGAGAATTTGAGAAATAAAAGGGAAAATAAAATCCATACGAGCCGGACAGAGAAAAAGAAGAGAGAAAGTGAGAAAGACGAATCAGAAGGCTAAAGAAGAGAGAAGATGAGAGAAATTGAGTAAATGTGAAGAGACGCATGAGAGAGATAAATGACAAAGCAATTGAGGGAGTTGGGAGAGTAATAAAAATGTGTGGGAAAATGGGTGAGAGTGAAAGTGATAAATGGTGGATAATTAAACCCACCATTTTTTCTATTAGTGGTCGTCGAAGTTGGGCACATGAATGTGGTAGTCAGAGTATGTCGTCGAAGTTGCTTATGTGAAGGTAGTCGTTGGAGTTAGTCGCTATAGTTGTCGTCGAAGGTAGTTGGTGGAGCCCAGAGTTCTTCATCAAAATTGGTCGTGCGAATGCGGAAGTCGAAATTATTTTGTACCAAGGTGGTTGTCAGAATTGATTGTTAGAATGTCGTCGGAGGTGGTTGCCGAAGCTCAGAGTTGGTCATCGGATTTGGCCATCCAAAGGTGGTCATCAGAGTATGTTGCTAGAGTGTGGTAGTGATAATCGCCAACGGAGACCAATGGGTGGAACCATTAAAAATATTAGAGGGAAAAAGAATTAGGGAGAGTTGAGGTGAGTTGGTAAAATAACCAACTTAACCCCACCAACATCTAAAGTTAGTTGTCAAATATTGAGTTGGTAAAATACCAACTCAACCCAACTTTCCTTGGGTTGTCAAACACACCCTTAGTGTGAAATGTTAGTTTTTTCAAAAAAATAATGACGATAAAGAAAATTCATAATTTGTAGATCTTATTTAGTAATTATTTGATTTTTTTTATTTTTTAAATTAAGTTTATAAACACGATAAAAATTAGATATATATTGTAACTTTTTCAAAATAATTAGGAAAACAATGTAGTTTTGAAAATAATTAGGAAAATATTGTAATTTTGGTGATTTGACGTGGAGGGAGTGTGATGACATAATGGATCGAGTGTTGAACACTCGACCTCTTTTTTTTTTTTTTTTTTAAAATGGTCGATGTTCAACACTCTACCTCTTCTTTTTTAATTCTGTACTCTTCATTTCTTTTTTTAATTGAAAAAACATGTTTTTTTTTTTAATTTTATACTCTTTCTTTTCTTTTCCTTTTTTTTAATAAAAAAAATGTACTCTATACAAATTTATCATTCCATTTTTCAATAATAAAAAAAACTATTGTTGTTCATAATTGGAAAAATACTAAGATGTAAATTAAAATGTCATATCAATATAACAATTTAATGTCTCTTATTCATTTAAAATTAATAATAAGAAAACCAATGTGTTCTACAAGGCGGACGTCGTCGATTTCGAGCTGTTTGTCGTCTTCGACTTTGAACTCTAGGTTGCTCTAGTTCTTCTTGATGTTGCTCTGGTTCCTCTTGATCCTTCGGTGGCTCTAGTACCTCTGCAGTTGCTTCATAATATAAATATTCATTATGCTCTCTATGTCCACACCCATGTCCATGAATATATGAAGATGATGAACTGGTC
Organism: Benincasa hispida; assembly: GCF_009727055.1. Lineage (NCBI taxonomy): Eukaryota > Viridiplantae > Streptophyta > Magnoliopsida > Cucurbitales > Cucurbitaceae > Benincasa > Benincasa hispida. The sequence continues at coordinate 79,452,749 of NC_052357.1, read as the reverse complement.
TCTAAATCATAATATCATAAACCACATGCTGACATCATCATCATCAAACTAGCATAACCAGTCTGGCTCTGCGTCTGCGTCATAGGAGGCAATTCTTCCACATTTTGGTCAACCATCAAACTCATCTTATTCTACTTTAGCATGTCCCCTAAGCCTAAGAACTAGTGAAGAAGCAATAGGTATATCATACATATAATGTATCTCTTCTATGTAGCTCTTATTATTACTACATATAGTAAAGACATGGTTTGGATCATTTACAACATCATGAAGGCTACTGTTGCTCGATCTATGAGAATTATAAAATAATTAGACAATATTTAAAATAAGTTTAAATTAAAAATATTTAAACAAAATCTAATAATGTATAAGATGACCTACAACTGCTCCCTGACGAGTAATAAAGCACCTTTAATATTATTATACCGATGGATCTAGTCTTGAGTTACATCCTTATTAAATTGCATAATTGAACCCCTGTTGCAATAAACCTTCCACGATAGTGCCATTGCACTATCAAATGTGCAACTTTTTCAAACCAGTTTGCAGTTCTTATGTCAATGTCATGTAGTAGGGGTTCGATATTGCATTCTGATGGGACATCATGTTGGAAACTAAATTGTCTGATCACCCTGTCAAGAAAAAGTCACTCGCCAATGTGAAAACATATGAAAGGACTTATCGTCCGTCATATGTCTTGGTTGTTTGTGTAGAAATTGGGAAAAGTATCCATGAAAGTTTTGTAAGACTCCCAGATAATCAGAAACATAAAATATTATATTAAAAACAAGCACATTAAAAATATGTATAAAAAATTCAATTGGGTTCAACATTCATGTACTTGATCAGGTTGAAGCAGATCAAACATGTATCTATATTGACTGATTTACACGTGTAGTTGACCTAGTTACACAAAATTGGTCTCCCCACCTATAATATTTTAGATTTTAAATTAACTATATAAGTCACATCAAAATATTTATTAAATTAAATTAAATTAAATTAAAATAACATATTGATAACCGTATGCTCGTCCAGCTAATTGATCATCATTGACATGTTAGAGTTGTGGAGCCATTGTTAGAAATCGTTCTCAAGCCTATGATTGCATAAGTATCAAATGCTTAGCGATTTCACAAACGTCAAATTTTGTTGCTTTGCATAATTGTCTATACAACCATGTCAAACATGCTCCACCCTAAGAATGTCGTTCCACTTCATAAAGGTTGGCTAACAATTGTAGAAACATCAAGTGCACGAAGTGACTTGATCTGTTAGAAAAAAGACTTCCACTCATCATTTATAGTATGTATGCTCGTGTATATCTTATGACAGCTTCCTCGTCTGCATAAGCAATAAGCTCATGAAATTGTATCTCTAACCATGTTAAACTTAATATTGATTCTTTAATTTTATCAGCAGATGGGGTCACATCGAATAACAATCAAGAAATATTCAGCCAATCATCATGCATTACTCTAGTAACAGGCTCGTTGTCATCAAGTAACCCAAACAATACTTTTATGTCCTATAAGATGATAGTGAACTCTCTAGTAGGCACATGAAACATATGCGTCTATGGCCTCCATCTCTCAATCGGTATAGTGATGAGATGGCAATCTAGCTGAATGAATCCCAATCTGGCCATTCCGTAAAATCTGGATGTACGAAGTATTGGTAGTATTCTACAGTGGAGTGGGATAATGCGATGAACAACCACCTCTCGACGTCAAAACTTCATGATCAATTGATCATGGGTTTAAAGCCATGATCTAGAGAAAAAATATATATTTCTCGAGTAAAACATACAAATAATGTAGAGCTTAATAAATTATAATAAAAATATCAATTATACAATAAAAAATTACTTACACAACAAAAATATTAATTACATAATGAGAATATTAATTACAGTATAAAAAGATTAACAATAAAATCTCTAATGGTTAGAAGCCTACCTTTATAATGAAGGACATTTCCTTCGATTGTGACCTAACTGGTTAAAAAATCCACATCGTACTTGAGCATTTGGTTCTATCCAATTCATCTCATTATGGCATCGTGAACTATTTGATCTACCAGGTTTCCTCAACAACTATGGGTCGGCATGTAAGACAAACATATTAGGATGTGATCCATTAATCTTTGTGCAGTATAGGTTGAAATTAAGAAGAGTAGCATGCAGCATACGTTGACGGTTTATAGTAGTCATAAATGAAATATTCGTAGTTCATGTTAAATCGCAAGCAACCCACCATGAAATGCGAGCATGGAATGCCAAAGCCTTTCCACTTGTTACATGAACAATACCGCCCATGCCCATTTAGCCTAAGTATTTGAACATTTTATCCATTACCATATGTTTTAAATCTTGTAGTCTGTGTAAATTTGTAAAAAAAAATTGTTTATAAATAAATAAAGTGTTTATTTAATAAAGTATTCGTACTTTATTTACATAATTCAAAATCCAATAAACTAAGATCAGAAGTTATTTATTGTAACCTAAACAGTATATAGTTGACATACAATTGGATTGTGTTCAATGAATAACCTAAAAGGTATATAGTATATGGATAAGGTTGAGTACCTTATCCTGATAACACCATGGATACGACCTACTTTGTAAATGTTAAAATAGTTGTAAGTGTTACAGAAGATTTGATCCAAATCGTTTGTGTGATAACATGCAAGTGGAGGTATTCTATACGGTGAGTCTATAAGACCGAACCACGAAATATAATTTCTTTTTATAACACCGTTAATTGAAGAGATTTATATTTCAAACAATAACCATGTAACTCGATCTCAATCCTAAGTGAGTTATGAACTTCTGTTCATAAGGGTCGTTCTTTGATTTATATGGGTGAGAGTGGCCTTAGCTGTCGACTCAATATGCCTACCATTTTGGGAACGATACCGAGTGAGGAGCTGAGAACATAGCTTCGTGAGATGGAATTCACTTCCTCCCTACTTTAGGGAAAGTAGATAGATTATTCCCTTAAGTGCCAATTTCGGGGCTTGAACAACAAGGCTTCACTCTCTCACTGATTCGAGTGGGACTTTGTTTATGTTAGGACCATAAACATAATTGTTCATTAGATGACCAGTGATACTTAAGGTACAAAAGGTAACTACATAGGTAAAACGGTAAATTGATCCAGTTGTAATTATGAACAATTTTTGAATGGTTAACTTACAAAATATGTCTAATTCAATGGACACATAAATATATTGCAATTTATAGGAGTGCAACTATGAGTTTTTAGTAGAGTGCCCTATTATTAATGAATAATGATGGACTTAAGTAAAGAGTTTAATTAATTAACCATGAATCATTAGAGCTTATAACTGCAGGTCCATTAGGTCTCTCTACTAGCTCACAAACGGATTAAACAAGGATTTTAAGTAGAAAGTATTTGAAGAGTTCAAATTATTGAAAAGGGGATTGATTTTATATGATACAAAAAGATAATATAACGATTAATTGCATACGATACAATTAATATACATTATTAATTTTGAATTAGATTCAAAATTAAACGACATAATATGAGAGTATAAACATTTGACTAAGATTCAAATATTAACCTAATATAAATTAGATTTATATTAAAACTAGGTTATAATTGATATGAATAAGATTCATATTAAAACTATAGGTCATGTGAGAAATGCATATTTAGAATATGGTTGAAAGTAATTAAACTAAATATTGGATATTTAATTAATTAATTTTAATTTAATTTAATTTATTGATTAAATTCAATTTTAATTATCATGCATTACAAGAGAGTGGGAAGAGGGAAACCTTTACCCTCTCCCCCTTTGTCTATAATTTGTAGAATGGTCTGCACTTTGAAGAGCTTGACTTCACATGATTTTCTTGGGTTGTCCTCTCTCTCTCAGTCACAATCTCTCCAACCTTTATTCTCAGAGAAAGTGTTCTCTATTTTTTTTTCCTCTTTTCCACAAAGGTTCCTACCAACCTCTTTGTCCAAAGAGAATAGTAGAGAAGATCTCTTGGTGGTGTCTTACTCAAGATTTCTTTTTCGTGTTATGCTGTGAAATACCAATTTCATTGGAGAGGAAGAAGAATTGGAAGAATGATCTTCAAAGATAACAATGCTTTCCTTTTCAGTTATGCAAGAGCATGTTAAATTCCTCTGTTTTATTGTTCGGTGTAAAAATTCATTCAATACGATTAAGGTAAACAACGATCACACGCTTTTGCACAATAAATTCGATTCCTACAATTGGTATCAGAGCCCAATTTTTACCTTAAATTGTTGTTCTGGATTTTACAGAATGATATGATGGGTTCTTTATGCATTTTGATATTTGAGACTGGTTTGCATAATAGATATTTCAAGATTGACACTTGTTTAAGAATTAATTTCATTGATTTGATCAATGTAAGGGTCTGATGTTTTGGACATTTATATTTTATTATCGAGTATGTAAGTCCGGGTCATGTTTTTGGTAAGAGTTGATGAAGATGGAGATCAAATTTTGAGCAAAATGGACAAAGGATCGAAGTAAAAACTTGCATTCTATGTTGGAGCGTAAGGTACGACTTAGCAATGTTGTGCTTTACGCTGCAGCATAGAACACCCAATATAGCGACGCTCGGCAGCAGCGTTGTAACACTACAAGGAGCGTAGTGTTACGCTATGAAAAACTCCTAGACCAACGTTGCTACACTCGGGAGGAACGTTGCAGCGCTTCGAACTTCTGACACGCGAGAGTAGGCGGTACCAAGATCGTGGGTTCGAGCCTTAAAGAGATTTTTTGTTGTTTTTTTTTAAATTTTGTATGATTATTTAAATTAATAATTAATTATTTAGGGGTGCCAATCTTGGTCTATTATTGTTTCACAATATAGTTTATTAATGTGCATGATATATATATATATATAACAGTATTTCATTAATTTGACATACAAGTTATATTATTTGATGAAGTAGCATGATCATGCATCATTTTGAACATAATTGTTGTATTTAATTTTGTATGTGCATGATATATGTGAGATAGTATGTATGTTATAATATTGTAATTATATTATATATATATATTTTAATATACGATTAAAATTTACATACTATATCGTTTTATTTTTTATTAATCTTTTATAATAGTTGTATTATGCTAGTTAATGAAAATAAAAGGATGCATGTTATAGACTTTTCTTCGATATAAAAAGTTATATGACATGGAATTTAAAAATCTATAATGAAGAGTTATATGTAAACATAGGATTTTAATCTACGTTTTAAATTGTTTTAAAATTGGAAATTAAAATCTTATGCTAAAATATTTCAAATAAGATTAGAAATAGGAAAATCTTTTACTTGTTTTAATAGAACTAAAATGAGTTAATAAAAGATTAAGTTTATAAATATTGGCTATAAGGGACCTTTGTCAAACGAAGGATATGCCTAAGGATTGGGGTATTTAAGTTGACGGAAACGAAAAACCCTACCTGAGAACTGACCTGGAAGGTAAATTAGTCAACATTTTATAAGCATGCAATAATGCATTAATCCATTAAAATATTTGGTGAATTAAAACATTATCTTAAACTATCCAATATAAGCGTTAGAGCAAACTTAAACATCACTCAGATAAACAGCTTAGTCTAAGTTTAATTAAGTAAAGAACTATTGGGTTGTATGTCCTAAAACTCGCAATTTGTGAAGTTAAACATATTCTGTTATCAATAAAGATGTTATTAAACATTTCTTAAATAAAGTTATTATTTAATTTGTAGATTGCACTTGTAAAGACTAAATCCAATAAACTAAGATCCATGACTATTATATGAATATTTGAACTTTATTAGAGACATAAAGATGGATCAAGTTTGAGTAAATAGCCAAAACGGTCTATAGTATATGAATAAGGTTGGGTGCTTTATTCTGGTAACACTATCGGATGCGGCCCACTCTGTAGTTGTTATAATTTGTTGTAAGGTGCTACAAACGAAGTGATCCTGATCCATTCATGCATTGGTATAAGGAGTAGGGGCGTCCTATACAATGAGTTTGCATAAGATCAGATCAAGAAATAAGTCATTCTTACTTTATAACGTTGTTTACTGTTTAAGACTGACTATTTCGCTTAGATGACCTAGATAACTCGATCTTAATCCTAAGCTAACTATGAACTCCTATTTATTCGGGATTATCTTTAGATTTGCATAGGTGAAGGTTGGCTCAACAGCGCCGACTTAATAAGCCTCCCATTTCAGGGGTAAGACCAGGTAGATAGCNCTCAACAGCGCCGACTTAATAAGCCTCCCATTTCAGGGGTAAGACCAGGTAGATAGCTGAGGACATAGGGTGCAAGACGAAATTCACGCTACCCGATTTAGGGATAGAAGGAAGGTTATTCTCTTAAGTGCTAAATCTAGGTTTTAAACAAGGAATCCCACCCTCTCATTGCCCTGAGAGGGATCCGGTTTAGTGATTGGATCACAAACCAATTATTCATTAGAGGATCAGTGGAATTTTAGAAGCAAGACGTAATTTCGGGGGTAAAACAACATATTGACCCAATTGTTATTACGAACAACTTGTGAAGGGTCGACTTACTGATTATGATTAAAGCAAGTTGACAAAAATATATCTATAATGTGGAGAGTGCAACTATCGAGCTATAGTGGTGTGATTCGATAGTTAACGAATATTGATTAATTTTGTCTAAAGAGTTTTAGCCAATTAATCTCAAATTGTTGGAGCTCATGATCTGTAGGTCCATAAGGTCCCTCTACTAGTTTGTAAAATATTAACACCTTGAATTAGTAAATTGAGTGATTTTAGAATGATTTCAATTTGAAGTGTTCAAATTGGTTTAAATTTGAATAGTTTAAATTCAAATTAGGGTTTGTATAATTATATTCGATATAATTAATTAACATTTAATTTATTGAAATTAAACAAAATTTGAGAGTTTATAATATTTAAATATTGATTTAAATATTAATCACATGAATAGGATTCATGTTTAAAATTAGGTGTGTGATTAATTTAATAATTGATATTAAATTATTATTTAATTAATTAAATTTTCTTAATTAATTAAAATCAAATAAATTTTTAAAATTCAAAATCAATTTTAGAAATTGAATATTTAATTTTATTTAATTTTGAATTAAATAAAATGAAAATTTGGAAATTAAAAGGATAGTGGATAGTGGAGTTTTCCACATTTTTGAATGGATTAACCTCCATACTTCCACCTATCCCATTAAATTAATCCAGTTGAAGTGTCAATTGGATTTTCCTTTAGTGCCTACATGTAGAAGAAGGTTAAAACCACTTTAATTTCTCAGATTATTGGGTTTGGAGTTGCTGAAAGTCAATTTCTGTACAAAAGCTCTTCTTCACCTGAAACCCACCTGATTTCCTTCACAAATTCACTCCATTTTTTTAGTTCCACCACTCAAATTTAAGGTTGGAAATAATAAAGAAGATCTCTTGGTGGTTCATTGTAGATTTGAAGCTGAAATTATGTGAAAAGCAGCTTGGATTGGAGGAATTCTTCAAAGGTATGTGTTGTTTGAAACCCTATTTTGTAAAATATGTTTTTGCATGCTTTTAGACACTACAAGAAATAATAGATACATAGCTAACGAAAAAAACTATAATAGATCTTTTATAGCATTTTTCAAAGGTCTTGACAGTCCATGTTATTAAAAGTTGAGGACTTTTGATAGCATTTTTTGTTAGCTATGCCAAATGCTATTAAAAACTTAAAAATTATAGCATATTTACCTTGCTATGAAAATATATTATAGAGTTACTAATTAAAGCTATAAAAAGTTTCTATAGCTTATAAAGTGAGCTATTATAACTTTGCAATGACTATTTATTTATGTTATTATAAGTTTTTAGAAGCCTTTTGTATGTACTATTATGAAGATTGTATAGCCATTTCTTAATGTTATTAAACAAATTTATAGCATTTTCTCGTCAATGATAAATTACCAATTGTCATAATGGCTATTTTTAGCCAATTTTCATTATTTATAACCACATGGAAAACCATTTCACTAATATTCATCAAATTTTATGTAAATGATAACTAGAAAATATACATGGATTATATATAATAAAGTCTCGTGACACGTAAAATATTACAAGTCTCGTCTCATAATTGAAATTTTGTAATCCCTTATATGACACATTTAATTAATGTAGTACAATAAAAGAAAGTTACAAAGTAATTAATACAAAGTGATTAGTAAAATATAAGATTCACCAACTTTTGAATATTTCCGTAATGAGTACAAAATTTAAGAGTTAAGTGAGTTGTCATCTTCATTCTTCCTTAATATGCAAAAATTCATTCCATCCACCTACAAAAAAATTCCAAAATAAAAAAAAAAAAAAAAAAAAAACATAGACACTAGTTTACTAAGGGAAGAAGACCATCAACCATCATTTCGAAGTCGCCAACCTCTTACTTTGAGTCTTAAACCACTTAAAGAGCGAATAATGTTTCAACTTTTGTAGTTGCCAAAATTTACCATTAAGAACTAAGAAACCTTCTCATTATTTGATTCAATTCCTCGATTGATATTACATACATAATGTCACACCCCGCCCAGACCACCCTTTTAGACCAGGAAAGGGCGTGACTGCAGCAGTTATCAACCCTTTGGTTGACACTTATTGCCTAATAACTCTTGCGAAAATAATTCTGATATCAATGAACAAATTCAACAAAACCAACTGATTAAGTCAAGGAGGCAAATTATAGCGGATTAAGTAGGCCCATCTTATATTACAATGATATAACATTCATACAACTCCAAGACTTATCTACAAAATTTACAACAAGAACTGTAAAATCCTCCGGAAGTGTAACTGTGGCATGTGGCAGACCTTGATCTTAGCAGCACCCTGGGAACTCCTTACCTTTCCGCTACCTAGGAAGAAAAACATGAAATAACAGAATGAGCTTTTACAAAGCTCAGTGAGTGGTTACGCAACTTCTTAGAGTTCTATTTCAACTCATAAATAACAAGAATATCACGAATACGAGGTTACATTCCAAACTTCCGCCTTGAGTGAGTCTATTCTCACTTCTATCTACACGCACGGTAGATAGCTAAACCGATAACTACTTAGAATAAGTATGTTGTCTACCTACACACACGGTAGATAGATAACTGCTACTAGCTACAACGCTTACTCTTTACGTTCCCTCAGTCTCCTATGTGCATATGGCTCCCTGCTTATGGGATCAGAAGCTAGGCCTGTCGGCCCTCTGACCATCCCATACGAGGATCCTCCCACAGGCTCAGGAACTAGACTTCTCGTGTCCCCTGACCATCCCGTGAGGTTTTGCTTATGGGCTCAGGCACTAGGTCTATTAACCCCCTGACCACCCCGATCACATAATCTCATTCTCACGCTAAATACTCATTCATAGCCTAAACATATACAATTTACTCTAAAAGATATGCTTTAAGACTTAAAGGAAAGTACCACTCACTTTGGTCATTTAGGAACTTTTCTCTCTAGAAATTCCTTGGTCTTCTCGGGCTTCTCTTTTGAACCCTAAATTCCAGATTCAACTTAAAGCTCAAACTACTCATAGTTCTAGGCTTTATCTCGAGTTGCTTCCTTCTACAAATATGCTCTAAAATGTCTCAGAAAGTTTACCTCAAAATATTAGCTCATAACTTCTTGTTATTTGGCCGAAAACATCAAAATATCAAGACTGGTCTAGCTTATCCGACCGCTCGACCCTTCTGTCTTTTCTTCATTCTCCAACCCGATTCCTTGGAGATTCTTCTCCAGAAACCCCATCATGAAAACTATACTCTTTTAGATTTTAGATGACATTGGAATCACATCAAACGCACGAGTATTCTAGGAGAACTTCTCGTCCCAAATTGATGCTACTTTCTGACCTTTCGTTCCGATAACATCTCCCCTTTTGGAATCTCTTGACCAACGCATGGTCTTACCATCAACGCATAGCCTCTTCCCAAAACACTCTTCCTTATGTTCTTTGAAGAGAATTGAGTTCCCATCTGAAGTCCTTAGCCTTATTTATAGGCATCTAAAGGCTCTCCAAGGTTGACACTTCCTCATCCAAGTGTTACTCTTAAAGATTGCCAACCTTCAGCCCCTTCCACCTCTTGCTTGAGGTGTCTACCAACGCAAGGTTTGATCCATGCAAGTGCTGGATGTCTTTCTTCTACATTGCCAATGCATGAGGTCAAATTTTCATGTCCTTTTATGCAACCACCTCAAATGCTTAAGGCCTAAGGTTTCCTCCCAAGAAGATACATGTTTGATGTCTTCCTTTAGGTGAGCTCATCTTTCATAGGCGTCCACAACCCTTGGATGCTTAACGCATAGTGTCATCAACGCATAGTCTATAATCAACGCATAGCAAGTCTTTGTCCCACTTGGTTTTCCACTCACTACCATCGCAACCCAACTTAGCCATCGCAAGAGCCAGCCATCACCAATGCATAGGATGGCCGCTCATCCTCGACGCATGGCTCACTAGGTATCACTGCACGGCTTGCTCGGCATGGGCACTGGCCACCAATGCATGGGCGTGCTGCATAGGCGCTGGCCATCGCTCGTTTGCTCGGTCGTTCGACGCATGGACATGGGCGCTTGGCATGGCTGCTTGACGCATGGGTAGGGGCGCTTGGCTGGCAGCTTGGCATCAACGCATCGCTTGGCAGGGCTTGCTTGTTCGCTCGACGAGGGGGCGCTTCCATCGACACATGGCTGGGCGTCTGGCCGAGCCTGCTCGATGCATGGCTGGGCATTTGGCCGAGCCTGCTCGACATATGGCACCCTCCAGCACTTGTGCCATCCCAATGCCTCATCCTCAGTTGCCATCCTTCAACCGCCTACCATCCTTCAACGCATCCTTCCATTTTTCTTCCTTCACCAACGCATCCAACACATCTAACACATCCAATGCATCCATCATCCAACACATCCAATGCATCCAACGTATCCATCATCCAACGCATCCAACGCATCCAATGCATCCATTCAGCCTAATGCATTGGCTAATCTCCAAGGCATGCGTCACTCCCACTTCAACTTCTCCCTTGGCCCAAATAATCTCTCCAAGATCTTATGGCCAACGCATGGCAATGCCTAGTCTAACACTTAATCAATTTCCACCAGTTAAAGCTTAACTTAAAGCTACTCAAGGAAAATCTATTCAACACTTATAAATTTCCTTCCCTTCAACATAGAATTTAACTTTCTCCTAGTAAATCCCTTAATCACCTATTTAAGTAAGGCAAATGGAAATCCGGGTTTCACACATAAAGTATAATTGATCAGTTTTTTTGCTGAATCTAAAGTCTAAGATCGTAAGGTTTATTATATTCCAATGGTAGCAACAAACACAAAGTTGTCTACAATCAAACAACTCACATGAACCTTTCCTAAAGGCTTTCAAAGTGGTAGAAAATAGACAATCTATTCAATACATTTCTAGTATTACTTCAATTAGTAAAACAAATTGAAACCACCCCCCACACACACTAATTCGAGTATCTTCCAAGTGATATCTACCTCCACCCCCTCCAAATCTACTTTAATTCGAAGTTTCTTAATTTGGAATTTCCCACTTAAAGAACCTAAAAAATCCAAATAAAATCTCTCACTTCTATGTAAGCCATGGTTGAGAAAAAAAAAAGTTCATATTTAGAAACTTCTATAATTAACTATACCAATAGAACTTTCCATCTAAAAAAACAATGAACGATTTCTGAGTTTAAGGAACCATAGCGGCAGTCTCCTTCAAATTTTATAATATTTAAAAGTAAAAATAAAGACGAAGTGGAAGTTAAACTCCAAGACTTACAAATTAAGTGTAGTGTACAATAGAGGACCTCCATATCGCACTTAACTCTGATGCACCTCCACATCATACTTAACTCTGAGACAAGATAGCCAATGGAGATAAATTTTGATAAATAAAATATATTATGAATTATGTTTATCTCCTAAACTTAAAGAAAACATTACACAAGATGCAAAATAAAAAAATCAAAACAATGAAGGTGGCAAAAACAAATAGAAAAGAAGAAGACAACAAGGTGAAGTTAGGTTGTAATGGAGCCCATTTGGAATCTAAAAATTGTAGATGGCTAAAATGACAACATTTTTTCTTAAGTAATAAATCTGAGCATCGAATGGGGGAGCATCAAGTGGGTGAGCATCGAGTAGGTGAACATCAAGTGGGGGATCGAGGATCGAGTTCTAGACCAGATCAAGACTTGGATCGAGTTCGATCGAGGATTCAGTTCTGAACCGGATCGAGTTCTAGACTGGATCGAGTTTTGGACTAGATCAAGACTTGGATTGTAACGACCTGACACCCTAGGACTTAAGTTAGGCCATTATTAAACACATGCATGCATGCACTCGATGTTCACTTACTCGATGCTCCCCCACTCAATGTTTAGATTTATTGCTTAAGAAAAATTGGATCGAGTTCTGGACCGGATCAAGACTTGGATCGAGTTCGATCGAGGATTCAGTTCTGAACCGAATCGAGTTCTAGACTGGATTGAGTTTTGGACTAGATCAAGACTTGGATTTTGACCTGACACCCTAGGACTTAAGTTAGGCCATTATTAAACACATGCATGCATGAAACTTAAAACGACATCCTTTTTATAGAAAAATAAATGCTAAATAAATAAGGTAACTTAAAAGATCTTCATTAAATCCAAATAATAAATTCAAATATTTAAAGTCAAAGGATAAGGTACCCATAAATCACAAATGATAATAAATAGGTCTGAAAACAAATCTTAACAGTAAGTTTCAAACGTCAAAACTGAAAGTAAAAAATGAAATGAAATCTAAATATCATGAGCGGAAGAATAAAATAGGTCCCAATGGCTCGTTCATGGATTTCTCTTGTCATTCGTCGGTGCGTCCCTGCCCTTACCTAAAACAAAAACATGAGAAAGGGTGAGTATAAAATACTCAGTAAGTAACCCTACTATTGGGGTCAGGCTAGGCATCTATGTCCTCTAGATGCCTACCTCTGGTGGAACATATAAACTTCTCTAGTCCTCATAGGACATATACATACATGAATAGCTGAAGTTCATCCTAATGTAGTTAAGTATACCCACTACCTCTAGTAAGTCCCGTAGGACCCACAACCTCTGGTGAACCTCGAAGGAGGCACCACCTTTAGTGAATCCCGAAGGAAACATAACCTCTGGTGAATCCCTAAGGAAGGCACCACCTCTATTGAATCCCGGAGGAAACACAATCTCTGGTGAATCCTGAAGGAAAGCACCACCTCTAGTGAATCCCGAGGAAACACAACCTCTGGTGGATCTTGAAAAAAACCACTACCTCTAGTGAATCCCGAAGGACACACAACCTCTAGTGGACATCTAATCAGTGAGGATACTATCATGATCCCAACATCACAAGTATCATAACATGGTTCTATAACATACATATACATCTCATCATCATGGTTCTATAACATACATATAGATTTCATCATCATAGCTTTATAACATACATATACATCTCATCATCCTCAGATTCAGCAGGATCTCCAAGAATAATAATATACTCAATCATCCTAGCATTCAAACATCTCTATGTGCATCTAGTCTTTTAAATCCTCATGCCAGCAAGACATACATAAACATTAAACCATCAATATATCCTCAGTAAACCATAATTATCAATACCCGACTCTAGTCTTTTCAAACCTCAGTCAATGAAGACTTACATAAATATCATGCTAACTAATAATCCTCAATAAATCATAGTTCTCATTTTCTGGCAATAGGACAGTCCTAGTAGTAAGATTACTTACCTCGAATTACACGACGAAATTATCTCAAGAAATTTCTCCCGCCTTAGACAAGCCCAAGATTTAACTTAAGGACAACATAATTTTAACATCAGTCTTTACCAACACTTCCAAACTAAAATCCATTACTCTACTCCAAAACTCTTACCCAAACGTCTAAAGAAACGACCTCGAACGAGTTGGACAAGGAACCAAAATTCTCGAAACTTGATTCTAGCATCAAGAGATCAGGAACAAGCCAAATCTTAAATCAAAATTCAATGGTTTTTCAGAACCTCCAAAAAACCCATAAAAAGTAGCACAATCTTACCTAAGGCCCAAAATTCTTGCGACTGGCCACGGGTTCCGATTGCTGTGATGGGCTGAAGAAGAGATCACTAGCCAGGTGTGACAAGCGAAGCGAGGACGGCTGGAGTGGTGGTGTGCTTCGACGGAGATGGCAAAGACTGATAGCGCCACACGGTTGGGGCGGAGTAGATCTGGGCAGCAGCTACGGTGGATGGTCGACGAGCATAAATGGACGACCTAGTCGGCGACTGGATCTCGCAAGGACAGACGAGCGGCGAAGGTCTCTTGCGCGGCACGACTAGGTAGACAAAACAACACGAATGTGAGCGGCTGGGTGTCACGACTATGCAGATGCGAGCGATTGGGTTTCTGCAGAGGCGCGACACACGATCGGCGTTTAGCTTCCGATCAGGGCGGCGGCTGAAGGCTAGGCGGTGTGGTGGAGGCATACGGCGGCTAGGGTCTCGGCTGGAGAGAAAACACGAGGGGAGGGGGGGTTTCAGTGGAAGAAGAAAGTGGGAAGGGATGAGAAAATAAATAAAAATAAATAAACTAAAACAATATAATATATTTATTTTATTTTATTCTATTATATTGTATTTCTTCCCTTCAACACTTATTCATTTTTTCTTTTTTTTTTTTCCCCCAATAACTTCCAATTCAAAACTCAGCAACTTTTCCCCAAAATGACTTCAATTTTTGACAATAACTCCAAAATTAAGTTCAGGTGAAAAAAGTATAAATTTCACAATTTTCTCTAATTAAACAATTAAATTAAAACATCCTTTTATTAGTGATTACAACTTAGTAATCCAATTAAATTTCCAAAATTCAAAAAATGTTCTTGAATATTACAAAAATACTGAAATTACATTACAAACAAAATTCAGGATATTACATGGATCGAGTTCTAGCATAAAATTTTTAGACTAGAGTTACAGAATCATCAACCATCAGAGGAAACAAAACCCAATACATAATTGCATTCCATTTAATTAGCTCAATCTCCTTCAAGTAAAGAAACTATTATCGAATAGCAACCAAACACAAACAGTAATAAATTGCCAATGGAAAAATGCAAAAAGAAAAATACAAAATCAAATAAAAAAGAAAATGAAAATGGATCTAAGGATGAATAACAATAGTAACAATGAAAATGGATTTAAGGATGAGTAACAGTAGTAACAAAATTAAATGATATTCAAGATCAACTAACAAGACTCAAAGGAAACCAAAACCTTACCCATTGCTTAACACTGGAACTGGCGACGATTGTGACCTCTGTGAAAGGGCGGTGCGGAGAGTCAGCCGATGAAGAGTCACTGGCAACGATGAAGTGTGACAGAGGTGATGAAGAGTCAACCAATAGACTATGCACATTTTAGGGCATAAAGATAAGAGAGGTGAGAACGATAGAAATTAAAGAGAGGATCGAGAGTATATGAGAAAAAAAAATAAAACCACACTCACCAAAGTTGCTGCATCGACGGAGACGAAGGAAAATCAGCCATCGACGGTAAAATGCGGGCATACATTTTAGGGCATTGTGCGGAGTTGAGAATGATAAAGAGAGGAGTGAGAACGATATGGGTTTTAAGTGCTAAAATTTATTATTTGAGAAAATAAGGGTTGAGATTTGAGAGAAAGAAGATTGGGATTTTGTGTAGAGAGACGAAGAGAGGAAAGAAGAGAAATAGAGAAAAGGAAAATATGGGTTTTATGTGTTTGAAGAAGGGGTTAAGTGCGCGACCCCCAAAATTTTGTGTATTTGGGCGAATAACTACAAATTTTGAGCGCACCACCAACATTTGATTTTTAACATTTTCCTTTTTTTTTCCTTTCTTTCTTTTTTAGAGTTTTTATAGCTTATTTTTAAAAAGGCTATGTCTAAGAGCTATAATAAGTCATATTTGTTGTAGTGAAAATTCAAATTAAATGTAATTAGAGTGTTTATTAATGCTGATTTCTTCAGTTGCTTGCTTTTTTATCCTATCACGAACCCTAATTTGTAAAATACTCAATGGGAGGAAAATTATATTTGATATACATTTACTCTCACGTTCTTCGTTAAGAGTTTAAACCATGAGATCCATACTCGGTCTCATGGTTCCCAGGTGTATCCTCCCTTCGGAAGATGTTTGTATGGGTCAATATCAAAGTGAATCGAGAGAGTGTTTATAGTAAGTGGGAGAAGGATATGTGTCACCCTTTAAACCTACAAGGAGGTGTGACCATAGTAGTTACCAACCCTCTTTCTGGTACTTTGTGCCTACTGACCTGCTTAACCTGACTTAGAACCTTAAAATGCACAGACACATAGACACACACACACACACATATATATATATGTATGTATGCTCAATCATCAACTTGAGAACAAATGACACTCATTAAAACGAGTTATACATTACTCTTCAATAATACAACTTATACACTTTACATAAGCAGAAAGCCCACCAAACTGAATTAGTCCCTACAAGACATAATACATATACTTATTACAAAACATTCACATAAACTTCTAATATTTTGGTCTTGAGTGGCAGAGCAACAACAGAGTCGTCTTCTGGGGAGTGACCGCTACCTGTGGAGAAAACATTTAAACAGGGTAAGCTGAAAGCCCAATGAGTGACTAACCATTGAACATAAAAGACATATACATCAATTATGTCTAACAAGGAGATCATGAAATGAAAAGCGTTGCTAAGAATGAGAAATTAACCAAGCAAGTAATTACATAACACTCTTCCTACTAGAGTTTAACCATAACAAGGTGTCATAAGCCTAAACTCTGGGAGACCCATAGGCCTCATCTTCCACATTAAATATCTTTACAAGAAAGTGACTCCTATGGTCTGCTCTTATACATAACCTTACTAAACCTCAACCTGGTTGGGGGAGGGACCCTCCGACCTAACTACCACTATTACCTTAGTTGAGGTGTGTCACTTATGACCATCACTTAAACCATTAACTGTAGCTTATCGTACAGCTTCATAACACTTGAAGCATAGGCATGATAACATTCTGTGGATACTTCCTGAACCTTAGTTGAGAATGAGCATTCATCGCTCAAGCCTTAATGTCTATATCACTCTAAGAGACCCATAATTTGGCTTCTGTTACTAAAACATGGCCTGAGAGACCCACACATCGACCTCTCACTTATGGCCCAAGAGACCCATACTTGGGCCTCTTTTTCCAAACCTTTTATGTGCATGTGGAGTCATTAAGTATCGACAACACCGTAGGTACTTCCTGGACACCTTCCATGCCTTCATTGTTTGACTAACTAAAGACATATCCTTTATAAACCATCCAAAACATAGCCTTACACTTAGTATTTTGGGAAACTTAGCTACAGTCCTTAGAATGCATGCTTCACATAGGATACCTTATACAATAAGGCTATCATGTCACCTCGGCATGTGATCAACCAAACACATACTTGAGGAAGATGCTAAGCAACCTCATGTGGCTTATTTGCTTGGGACCTATGAACTTATCAACAATTATCCACGAGAGACATAGTTCATCCCCCCTTATAGTCCATGCTAACACAAAGCTAGCTCAACACATAACATTCTTCATTAATAAGTTTTACTAAAACTTGACTTCATCTCTTGGGATGTGGATCCTCTATCCATCACTTTCCTAGTCATATTGACCCTACGTGTACATAGTTAGGATTCTATCGTCAATCGTCTCTAAGCTCGGTTACCACTTCGAGGTATTGAGCTAAATATACTTTACTAGGAGTCCTTAACCTAGACCCCTCACTTAGCTTGTCTTATAGACCCAACTTTCCCTTAGCCTACGTTAACCATTCAGATTCTGTCTAGGGCAACGTACCTCATAAGCATTAGACACTAATTATTTAGAACATCGTGCCCGAACCATAACTGTCCATACTCTATAAGTTATTAATCTATAAAACATTCATAAACATAAGCAAGGTAAATAGCTAGGTGAACATTTGAGGTCGACTACCAATAAGTGACTTTTCATAAAGCATGACTTGCTAAATCATCCACAACGTTTGTAAGCATTAGAGTCATTCACTAATCCTTGGGCTTGGTTCTTCCTAAGCTTTGTAGGCCTTTCCAATGGATGTAGTTCCTACACATAAAAGAATAAGAGTTTAGTTGTTACTTGACTTCCCTTTTGAGACTACTCTTTAACTAAGCTCATACTGGGCAATGGATTGCTCAATTGTCCACATTTTTCAGATTCATCTTCTAACGTAAATAACTTGAAAACTAGAACCTATTTCATGAAAGTTCCTTTTCCAAACATGTCCATAATTTCGTTACCAACATTACCTCAAATTTTTAGCATGAAACTTCTTGTGGTTTAACCTAGGCCCTCAAATTTTTCCCGATGGCCCTAACTCTAACTTTCTGCTTGAGTAAAGATTTTAGGGTTACTTCCCAATATATATATATATAACTTGAAACCTAGACCTTTTCTTGCCAAGGTTCCTTCTACAAACTTACTTGAAAAGAAGTCCATGAGATTACCTTAAAGTTTCTTTGTCGAGTGCCTGGAAAAGCTCAAAAAATAACCTCCGACTTCTTGTTCCTTCTCTGACCTTCTTTTCGGTGAGATCTCCCTTCCAAAGGCTCGATTTCAGCAACTAGACTCGACAAGCTTTCTAATGGTTCCAAGTTCGCCTGGTTTTCTCGAGTGGAACGTCTAAAACGAACTCTTGAAGTCCTCTTTCTTTTTATACTAATGTTCAACCCTTCAACTGAAATCTCCTTAAGCTACCTCACCCATTAATAGAGATCAAGGGTTGAGATTAAGCCATCTGTCCATATAACTAAAAGAGAGGTTTGAAACTAAATGTTTAAATATGAGTGTTTTGAGCAACTCGTTACTCGCTGGGGAAACTTGATGGAAAGATGTCCTTACTTGACAGACAATTCCAGGGCTCTCTGTCAAATACTCGATGGGAGGACTCGCTACTCAATGGGGAACTCGACGCTGGGAGCTCGCTCGACACGCGCCCTTACTTCTGTCTCTTATACACATCTAGATGTGTATAAGAGACAGCCCTTACTCGATGCTCGAACTCGATACGTGAGCCTTCCTCACTCATCGTCAACACTCGCCTCTTTCCTCGCTCACATATACTTGACACTCGGCAACATCTACTCGATGCTCGACCCTTCTTAATTACTCATACTCGAAGCTCGCCTTCTTTTCGCTCACTTATCCTTGACGCTCGGCAACATCTACTTGATGCTTACTTGGCGCTTACTCTATGTTCAAGTATCCTTCAGTTCCTTCAACACTTAGCCAAAAATTCCCCTTGTAAAGCCCGTATGATATGTAATGAGAGCTAGGTTCCCTTACTTAACCATTTTTCTCCTGTTTGCCAAAATTCATCTTTTACTTTGGGATGTACAAATCCAATCTAACTTAGATGCTTAACCCAACATTTTTCTTAACTTAACGATAAACATAGTATAAAAGGGAAAAGTAAGGTGCAGGTCTTACAATATGTGTCAACATTCCTATGGTTTCCTTCATTAGTTTGCAAAGTGAGATTTCATACTTGGCCTCGTGATGCACTGAGCGCATCTTCCCTACGGAAGGTGTTTGTACCAATATGATAGGGTCGCCTTAGTTTTTGCACCAATGTAAAGCCCGTATGATAGGGTCGCCTTAGTTTTTGCACCAATATGAGCTTTTTTGGTTGAGGTTGATACCCTAAATCTCGTGGTCTTGTAGTTTGTAATTGTATTGTACAAAAAATTTATTTATCTAATAAAATAAGAAGTATTTTATTCAACATTTAGTTGCATCAACCCACAAAAACCAATAAACTAAGATCCAAAGCTATCTTCTGCAACTTAAATATGTATGTGGAGACATGTAGGTGGATCATGTTTAAGTGATAACTTAAATGGTCTGTAGTAGATGGATAAGGCTGGGTACCTTATCCTAGTGACACTATGAATACAGTCTGCATTGTAGTTGTTACAGTTGTTATAAAGTGCTACAAATGATCTGATCCTAATCATTCATGTGGAGACATGTGAGCGAAGGTATTGTATAAAAGAGTTCGTACAATACCAGAATATGAAATGAATAGTCTCTCTATATAACACAGTTGCTAGAGGAGACTTACATTTCACTAGCATGACCATAAGTGACTTGACATGAATCCCGAGTGAGTTGTGAAATCCTACCTATGAAGGCGGTCCTTTGATCTGCATGGGTGAGAGTGACCTATTTCACTGACTCAATATGTCTACTATTTTAGGGATTTGTTTGATTGGGTAGCTGGGAATACAGCTACATAAGAAGGAATTCCCTCATTCCCTATTGCTAGAGTAAATAGAGAAATTGCACCCTTAGGGGCTGATTTTGGGGCTTAAACAATGTGACATCATATAGTGCGAAGAGTACAATCATAGTGGTACTTAAGGAGTAACTTATTGTTCATTAAAGGGATTGGTGGTACTTAAGGAGTTAAATGTAACTATAGGGGCAAAACGATAATTTTGGCCTAACTATACTTACAAGCAATTTGTGAAGGGTCAACGCACTGTCAATTAGTTATATCCAATGAAAATAGAAATATATCTATAGTGCGAAGAGTACAATCATCGGTCTTTAGTGGAGTGACTGATAGTTAATAGAAGTTGGTTAATTTAATTAAGGAGTTTAATTAATTAATCAAATATCATTGGAGTTTCAATCTACAGGTTCATAAGGTCCTCTCATTAACACAATTGGGATTAATGAGAATCGATTGTTCAAATTAATAGAGAAAATTAATTAGATAAGATATAATTAATATAAAATTAATTATATGAGATATAATTAATAGAATGTATATGATACATTATAATATAACGTTTTGTTTGAGAGAAAATAAATATTTGAATATGATTCAAATATTAATTATATAAATGTGATTCATATAGACACTATAGGTTAAAATTAATATGAATGTAAACCATATTAAATACTATAGGTTAAATGAGAGAATATTAAACAATAGATTATATTATATGTGATATAATATAAATTATAGGTTATATGTTATATATTTACTAAATATATGTATATATCTGTATATATATGTATGTATATATATTGTTGGGAATGATGTCCTAAATCTCCTTATAATCATGTAGTTTGTAAACGTTGTATAAACATATTGTTGTTAATAAAATAAATGTTATTTTATCAACATATACTCAATCCAATAAACTAAGATCCGAGGTTATTTCATGTAATTTAAACAAGTATATAGAGAGACACAAGTGGAGCTTGTTTAAACAATAACCTAAACGATCTGTAGTAGATGGATAAGACTTGGATAAGGCTGAGTACCTTATCCTGGTGACACTACAGATATAACCCAGGTATTACAGGTGTTGTAAAGTGCTGCAAATGATCTGATCTTGATCATTCACGTGGAGATATGCGAGTGAGGGTATCCTATACAAAGAGTTTGTATAAGACTGGACCACGAAATGATTAGTCTCTTTATATAGCATCGTTAATAATAGAGACTTACATTTCACTAAGATGATCATAGGTGACATGACCTGAATCCTGAGTGAGTTGTGAACTCCTGCTCATGAAGGCGATCCTTTGATTGGTGAGAATGGCCAGATTGCCAACTCAACAAGCTTACCATTTTGGGGATTCGTCTGACTAGAGAGTTGGGAACACAACTACATAAGACAAAATTCACTCCTTCCCCGATGGAGAGGCAAGTAGATAAATTGTTCCCTTAAAGGCTGATTCCGGGTTTTGAACATAATGGCCATATCCTCTCCTGGCCCGAGAGAGACTTGGTCATATTGAGACTATGACTTATTGTTCATTTGAGCAATCAATGGTACTTTAGGAGTTAAATGTAGCTATAGGAGCAAAACGGTATTTTGGCCCAGCTATACTTACGAGCAATTTGTGAAGGATAATTGTGCTGTTGATTGGTTATATCCAATGGACATAGAAATTTATCCATAGTGCGAAAAGTGCAGCTATCGATCTTTAGTGGAGTGACCAACAATTAACGGATGTTGGGTAATTTAATTAAAGAGTTTAATTAATTATCCGAGTACTCTTGGAGCTTCAATCAATATGTCCATAAGGTCTCATTTGTAGCTCAACAAGGATTTAATTGAGATTTAGTCTTTGGATTAATTTGAAGTGTTCAAATTAATTGAGGGAATTAATTATATATGATATAATTAATTCTAATATATTCGATACATTATAATTGAAAGAAATTTAAATATGATTCACATATCAATTATATGAATAAGATTCATGTAATTAAATATAAATATGATTTATATTGAGTTGAATTAAATATTTGGATATGATTTAAATATCATTTATATGGATGAGATTCATATGAGTGGATTAAATATAAATGTAATTTATATTAAATGCCATGTATAGTTGAGAGAATAAAATCTATAGTTTATGTTGTATTTGATGCAATATAAAACTATAGGTTATATGTTATATTTGATATAACATATAGTATATATATTTATAATAAAGTAGTTATTATATATTTATTCTATTTTATTAATTTGATTGAAATTCATAAAAGGGGAAGGAGTTAGGGAAGGAGTTATAACTCCTTCCCCCCATTCTCTCAAGTTAACTTACATGGGATTCAAGAAGTTGAATTAATCATCATCTTCCTTAATTCTCTAAGAGGAGAAGTGATCTCTCTAAGAAAAAACTCATAGAGAAAAAAAATTCTTCTCTTCTCTCTCCCTCTCTCCATTTACTTTCTCTCTTCCAAGGATTCAAACAAATCCCATAACTCTTGCTTGAATCCTCTATCCCAAGAGAATACAGAGGGTTCTCGAGTGGTGGTGTCTGTTCTTGAAGAAGAAGATCTGCGTAGAGAAGGGGTTCCATTCTTGGCTTGTATGAGGGATTTCTTGAAGAAAGGATTCTTCAAAGGTAAGGGTTTCTGAAACCCTTGGTATTTATTTTATAGCATGCTGTAATTTTAAGTAAATGGATATCTTGTTGTTTTACTGTAAAACTTTATATTCAATAAAAAAAAATTGAATTTGGGACGATCTTTGGATTCGTTCAAAGGATTTATATATATATATATATAAAATTAATTAAACTGTTTTTTAATTAATCAATTATAAGGGAGGGAGCTATTTGATAACTCCCCTCCCCCCCCCCCCCCTATTTCTCTCTTTTCGTGTGTAAGTGGGATGGAGAGGTTGGAGATTTTATTCTTTTCTCTTGGCATTCTCACGTGAACACAAAATACGAAAGAAGAACTCTCTATGCAATTGTTACTCTCAAGCAAAATCAATTCCCTTCCACCCTTCCAAAGATTAATATCTTAAGCCTACATACTCTCAAAGATTCTCTACCCTTCGAGAATAACAAGGTTTCCAAGTGGGTGTGTCCAGTTTTGGTTGCTGTGATCATGAGTTCGTGGGAGAAGGATCTGTACGTGAATTAGAAAGTAACGTGAAGAGATTTGGTCTTCAAGGGTGAGTATTCTTCATCATGTATTTCCTCTTCAATTTATGTATTACCTCTTCAATTTATGTATTAATAGCATGCTTAATTAGATTGTAAAAATCCTTGTTTCCGTCCTCTGTATAATTGTATGTTCTGTAAAATTGAAATTGGGACTTTGATGCTTCCACGATGCGTATTCGCATACTCTTTCAGTTGGCATCAGAGCAAGGTTTGAGTCCCAGTTTTAATTTTTGAACAAAATTCAGAGTACTGGTGGATTTATGATTCTATATTGATGAATGTTGAATTGACTTTAGATGTTTCGATGTTTTTGGGACTGACCGTTTAGAATTATATTGCATTTTATGATTTGATATGTAAACGACCCGTTGTTTTGGGCGTAATTAATTGATATTGAATATGTAATTCAAAGTTCGGGTCGTTTGTGATTGTTTTTTGACATCGGTTTGGTGGAAAACGGAGCAAAATTGGAGATTTTTGGCTGATCGGGTGAGTAGAGTAGGCTTATTACCTTAGAGCGTAAGGCTGCAACGTAACGACGCTTACCTTACGCTGCAAGGTAGTAAGCATAGCTTCGTTACACTCCAACCGCAACATAGTATTATGTTACAACTAGCAAAAAGCTAGCGTAACGATGCTGCTATCGTGCGTCATTATGCTCTGGACATGGGCATGCATGCGCGAGACTGGTCCAGAATGGCAGTTCGTGGCTTTTAGTGGTTCGAGCGACGATTCTTCTTCTTCTTCTTTTTTTAAAAATTTATTATTTGTAATGATTATGGATTTTATTTTTTTGTTTGATTAATTAAATTAATATAATTGTTATATTAATTTAATTAATGTCTTAGGAAGCCAATTCTAGTCCAAATTGTGGCTTTTAATTATGCATGTGATGTATGGTTATTTTTATTGTTATATATGCCATAATGTATGTCATATAGAAAAATCCCACCATAGGATATATATTTGTTCATACATCATTTTTAATATAAATGTTACATAATAAAATTGCATGATACATTAAGCATACTTATGCATCATATTGTATAAATGTTATAAAGTATGATTGTATGCATAAATAATATTTTCATGCATCATTTATATTATAAATGTTATAATATATAGTTTAGATGTATCATGTATGGATGAATGTTGTTTATTTTTTCATTACTCAATGCACTGTTGATTGGTTATATCCAATGAACACATAAATTTATCTATAGTGCAAAGGTGCAGTTGTTATTCTTTAGTGGAGTAACCGACAGTTAATGGAAGTTGATTAATTCAATTAAAAAGTTAACTGATTAATCAAGTACCATTGGAGCTTTAATCTATAGGTTCATAAATCCCCTCATTAGCTCAATTGAGATTATTGAGAATCAAATTAATTCTAGATTAATTTGAATTGTTCAAATTAATAGAGGAAATTAATTATATGAGAGACAATAAATATTTAAACATGATTCAAATATCAATTATATGAATGTGATTCATGTAAACATTATAGTTTAAAATTAATATGAATGTGATTCATATAGATATTATAGGTTAAATGAGAAAATATTAAACTATAGATTATATGTTATATTAGATATAACAAATGGTTTTATTATATATATATATATTAGCCAAGTTATTTTTCTAATTAATTAGTTATAATGGAAGGAATTATTTGATAACTCCCCCCCCTACATGTTGAGTGGGATGGAGAGATTGAGAATTTTATTCTCTTCTTCTTGCATTGTCACGTATAACACAGAATACGAAGGAAGAATCTTTATACAATTTTTATTCTCAAGTAAAATCGATTCTCTTCTTCCCTTCCAAAGATTAATACCTTAAGCCTACACACTCTAAGAGATTCTCTACCCTTTAAGAATAATGAGGTTTTCGAGTTGTGGTGTTCGGTTTTGGGTTGTTGTGATCGTGAGTTCGTGGGAGAAGGAACTGTACGTAATTATATCTTATGTAATTAATTATTAATTTGAACAATTTAAATTAATCCAAATTAATTCGATTCTCTTTAATCCCAATTGAGCTAACGAAGGGACCTTATGGACCTATAGGTTGAAGGTCCAATGGTACTTGATTAATTAATTAAACTTTTTAATTGAATTAATCAACTTTCATTAATTGTCGATTACTCCATTAAAGACTGACAACTGCACATTCTCACTATAGATAAATTTATGTGTTCATTGGATATAACCAATCAACAGTGCATTGACCATTCACAAATTGCTCGTAATTATAGTTGGGACAAAATTACCGTTTTGTCCCTATAGTTACATCTATCTCTTTAATTACCACTGATCTCTCTAATGAACAATAAGTTATAATCTAACTATAATTGCCTCTTGGGCTAGGCGAGGGTGTGGTTCCACATTGTTCACGCCCCAAAATCAGCCCTTAAGAGAGCAATTTCTCTACTTATCCTAAGAATAGGGAATAAGTGAATTCCTTCTTGTAAAGCCGCGTTCTCAGCTCCCCAATTAGACAAATCCCTAAAATGATAGACATATTGAGTCGGCGAAATTGGTTATTCTCAACCATACAAATCAAAGGATTACCTTCATATGCAAGAGTTAACAACTCAATTAGGATTTAGGTCAAGTCACCTATGGTCATCTTGATGAAATGTAATTCTCTACTAACAATAGTGTTATATAGAGAGACTATTCATTTTGTGGTCTGGTCTTATAAAAACTTTTTGTATAGAATACCTTCGCTCCCATGTCTCCATATGAATGATCAAGATTAGATTATTTATAGCACTTTACAACAACTGTAACAACTACAAAGCGGGTCGTCTTCGTAGTGTCACTACCCAACTTTATCCATCTACTACAAACCGTTTAGGTTATTACTTAAATCTGATCCACCTATATGTCTCTACATACATGTTTACGTTACAAAAGGTAACTCTGGATCTTAGTTTATTGGTTTTCCTGGGTTGATGCAACTAAATGTCAAATAAAATACCTTTTATATTATAAGATAAATAAAGTATTTGAATAATACAATTACAAACTATAAAACCACGAGATTTAGGGCATTAACCCAACAATCTCCCACTTATCCTAAAGCTAGTGGAGTGTACATAATAAAAGTACAAACCAATACATAATATAAAAAAAATAATAATAATAAATTAGGGCATATAATACACGCCTAATAAAATCTTCCACTTGCCTTAGATTAGGTATGACTTGTTTCATAGACCCAAACTCTCTAGAATAACCCTAAACACCTTAGCCATGAGAACCTTTGTAATCGGATCAACAATATTATGCTCTGAAGCGATCTTGGTGACGATCACATCCCTTCGATGCACAATCTCCCAAATTAGGTGATACTTGCACTCAATATGCTTTCCACGCTTGTGGCTCTTGGGCTCCTTGGAATTAACCACGATACCACTATTATCATAATAAATAGTGATGGACCTTGACATATTTGGAACAACTTCCAGGTCAGTTAAGAATTTCCTGAGCCAAACAGCCTCATTGGCAGCATTACAAGCTGCTACATATTCCGCCTCTATGGTGGAGTCAGTGATACACCCCTGCTTGGTTCTTCTCTAGACTATAACTTCTCCATTAAGAATAAACACTAATCTTGAAGTGGATTTCCTAAAGTTCTATTAGTCTGAAAATCAGAGTCAGTGTATCCTATAAGGATCAAATCCTTAAACCTATACACGAGCATGTAGTCCTTCGTTATCCTAAGATACTTGAGGATGGTTTTAACAACGGTCCAGTGATCTCTTAATTAGACTAATACCTATTGACTGTCTCTATTACAGAGCAAATATTAGTTTAGTACTTAACATTGCATATATCATACTGCCAACAGCCGAGGCATAGGGGATTCGTCTCATCTCCTCAACTTATTGAGGTGTCTTAAGACAATATTCCTTGGACAAGACAACTCCATACCTGAAAGTAGTAAACCTTTTTTAAAAATTTTGTATCGAATACTTGGCAAGCAGCTTGTTATGACAATGAGTCAAAGCCAACGATTTGCTCTTACTATCCTTAAAGATCTTAATACTAAGTACAAACTGCACCTCTCCCAAAATTTTCATTTGGAATTGGGGCACTAACCACCATTTTATGTTAGTTAGTGGACCTACATCATTCCTACTGAGTAGAATATCGTCTACATATAACACTAAAAAAGCCACTAAATTTTTGATGATTTTCTTGTATACACAAGGTTCATCAACATTGTGATCAAAGCCATAAGACTTGGTTGTAGTATCAAACTTAATATTCCAGGATCGAGAAGCTTGTTTCAGTCTATAAATGAACCAATTGAGCTTGAAAACCTTTTTCTCTTGACCTTGGGTTATGAATCCCTCTAGTTGTTACATATAGATGGTATCCTCAAGATTTCCTTTCTGAAAGGCAGTTTTGACATCCATTTTCCAAATTTCATAGTTATAATACGCGACAATGGACAGGAGTATCCAAATAGACTTTAACATGGTAACAGGTGAGAAAGTATCTTCATAGTCAACTTCCTCAACCTGGGTATAACCCTTTGCCACTGGTCTAGCCTTGAAGGTTTGCACCTTACCATCCACCCCCTTTTTTCTCTTATAGATCCATCTGCAATCTATAGGCTTTACTCCATCAGGTTGGTCCATAAGAACCCAGACTAAATTGAAGTACATGGACTCCATTTTGAGATCCATAGCTTTGATTCATTCATCTATATCTACCTCATCCATTGTCTGTTTATAAGACAATGGATTCTAAACTTCCCCATCAAATATGACGATTAGGGTTTCTGTTAAACCCATATAACAAACAAGTGGGTTGGTAACCCTCCCACTATGTCAAGGCTCCCTCAAAAGTTGAGGTGAATGTGACCTACTAGATGAACCAACATCAACAACTTTTGTTAATGTATTAGTCTATTTAACAACTCTTCTTGAAGTTTCAATGGTTTCACCGAAGAGTTCATTTAATGCTATCTTACTTTGTGCTCTTTGATGTGGCACTCTTCTAAAAATGTAGCATTTGTCGATACCAACACTTTATTATCTTTAGGATCCTAGAAGTAACCACCTCTCGTTCCTTTGGGTAGCCTACAAATAGGCATAATTTTGAACGTGGTTCTAATTTCTTAGGATTAGCCACAAACACTTGTGTTGGGCAACCCCAAATCTTGAAATTGCGTGAACTACCTTTGCGACCATTCTGTAATTTCAAAGGTGTTTCATAAACACTTTTGGATGGAACACAATTCAAAATATAGGTTGTAGTCTGTAGTGTATAACCCGAAAACAAATCAGGTGCGTGAGTGTAACTCATTATAGACCGAACCATATCCAACAAAGTTCGATTTCTCTGTTCTGATACACCATTCTGTTGAAGTGTACCAGGTACTGAGAGTTGGAATACAATTCCATATTCCATCAAATAGGCTTGGAATTTCAAATCTATATACTTTCTACCTCGATCAGACTGAAAGCTATTTATTGTTTTACCTAATAAATTTTCAACTTCGGCCTTATACTCCTTGAACTTTTTAAGGGCTTCAGACTTATGTTGCATTAAGTAAACATACCCATATCTTCAATAATCATAAAAAAAGGTGATGAAATATTCAAACCCTCCCTTGCCTTAACATTCATAAGACCACAGAGATCCAAATATACAAGTTCTAAGGGTTCTTTGGCCCTGTGGTATTTTCTAATAAAAAGTCTCTTAGTCATTTTTTCTTCAAGGCATGATTCACATACTGGTATTAAATTTTCTTCTAACTCACTTAAAAGTTCATTCTTAACCAACCTCTCAATCCTATTGAGATTTATGTTACCTATTCTTAGCCTCCAAAGTTGGGCATTTTCTTTAGGAGAAACTTTGTGTCTTTTGTTTTGAGTTACAACAGTTCTAAACAATTCAATATGAAGGAGGACCTTTGATGCTAATGGCCTTAACACATAAAAGTTACTCTTTAACTTTGCAGAACAAATTTCAACACCATTTTTGTAAATAAATGCTTTATTCACATTAAAACTCAAAGTGTACGATTGCATTAATAAACATTTTACAAAAATTAAGTTCCTTTTTAAATTAGAAACTACATAAACATTATCTAATAAAAGATAAGATTTCTGTAAACAAAGATGGAGTCCCCCCACTGCCACAGTTGAGACGACATGTTCTAACCCACAACGTCATCTCATCAGTCTCCAGCTACCTCCAGGAACTAATTCCCTGAAATGAAGAACAAACATGGTTAGTGGCTCTTGAATCATTTATCTAGGCAGAATCATCATTCTTTAATAAACAAGTTTTCAACATGAGTAAATTATACTTACCTTGCTTGACCTTCTTCATTTCTGCCAAATATTTGGGACAACTCCTCATCCAGTGTTCTTCCTGGTTCTAATGGAAACAGATTCCTTTTGAAGCCCTAGCCTTCTTGCCTTTTGGAGTAGTAGCGAGTTAGTTTTCCCTTGATCTCCTTTCTCATTCTTCCACTTTTTGGTGCCGGAAGAAGATAGTGCAGACTTCATTTCAGAGGTCAAATCTGATGGAATACACAAACATGTAGCGGAAACAAACAGAATCAATAAGCACTCTAATTACATTTAATTTGAGTTCTAAAGCATGAATATTCAAGTGGGTTTCAAGTTACATACCTTTCTTGATGAAATCTTCAAATCTAAGTTGCTCTTCACTCCAATTCAGCTCCAAATTAGTCCGTGAACTACTAAGAGGTCTTCTCTACTATTCTCAACCTTAAATTTGAATGATGGAACTCAAATTTGAGTGAATTTTTGTAAGTGTTTTTGTGGGTTTGAAGAGGAAGAAGAAGATGAACCAGAAACTAATTTTCCAGCCTTCAATCAAATTACTTCATCTTAGAGAAATGGAGGTGTTTTATTACTAATCAACATGCAGGCAATCTTTAAAACTTCAATGCCAGCAGCTCCTTCAATTAATTAGTAATTAAAATCAATTATTAAATTTGGTGTGATTGTGCATGAAAAACACCTCATGTTTGGAGGTGAAAGTGGGAAAAACCCACTTTGTTATTATTCCATTTAATTTCAAATTGCCAATTTTTTTAATTAATTAAAATTTGATTTAATCAATTCACAATTTGATTAAACCAAAATCCAATTTCTCAAATTGAATTAAAATTGGAATTAGAATTTATAATTAATTAAACATATTTAATTAATTAGTAATTAAAATCAATTATTAAATTAATCACACACCTAATTTTCAATATGAATCTTATTTATGTAATTAATATTTAAATATTATAAACTCTCCAATTTTGTTTAATTTCAAAAAATTAAAATTTAATTATATCAAACATAATTATGCAATTCCTAATTTGATTTTTAATTAATTCAAACTCAAAACCCTAATTTCAATTTGAACATTGTTCGAATTGAAATTCAATTTAAACAATTAAAATTGATATCATTCCAAATTCAATCAATTTAATAATTCAAGGATTTCATATTTTACGAGCTAGTAGAGGGACCTTATGAACCTACAGATCATGAACTACAAGAATTAAGATTAATTGGCTAAACTCTTTAGACCGAATTAATTAGTATTCGTTAACTATCGAGTTACACCACTATAGCTCGATAGTTTCACTCTCCTCACTGTAGATATATTTGTATCCACATGATTTAAACATCACCAGTAAGTCGACGCTTCACAAGTTGTTCGTAATATCGAATGGGCCTATGTGTTATTTTACCCTCGATATTACATTTTGTTCCTTAAGTTACAACTGATTCTCCAATGAACAATTGGTTATGATCTAATCACTAAACTGGATCCCTCTCGAGTTACGAGAAGGTGGGGCTCTTGTTCAAGACTTGGATTCAGTACTTAAGAGAACAACCTTTCTCCTATCCTTAAATCGGGTAGGCATGAATTCCGTCTTGCATCCCGTGTCCCCAGCTATCTATCCAATCTTACCCCTGAAATGAGAAACTTATTGAACCGACGTTGTTGAGCCAACCCTCCCCCATGCAAATCTAAGGATAATCCCGAATAAACAGGAGTTCATAGTTAGCTCAGGATTAAGATTGAGGTACCTGAGTTATCTAAGTGAAATAGTCAGTCTTAAATAGTAAACAACGTTATAAAGTAAGAGTGACTTATTTCTTAGTCCAATCTTATGCAAACTCATTACATAGGACGCCCCCACTTCTCATATCCCTACATGAACGAATTAGGATCACTTCGTTTGTAGTATCCTTACAACAACTTGTAACAACTACAGAGTAGGCCGCATCCAATAGTGTTATCAAAATAAGGTACCCAACCTTAATCATATACTAGTGTAACTATAAAGGCAAAATAGTAATTTGGCCCAACTATACTTACGAGCGATTTGTGAAGGGTCATCATACTGTTGATTGATTATATCCAATAGACATAGAAATATATCTGTAGTGCGAAGAGTGCAGCTGTCAGTCTTTAGTGGAGTGTCCAACAATTAACAAATGGTGGATATTGTAATTAAAGAGTTTAATTAATTATTCACGTACAATTAGAGCTTCAAGCTACAGGTCCATAAGTTCCCTTGGTAGCTCAAAAGGATTTAGTTGAGAATTAGTTTTTGTGTTAATTCCAATTGTTTAAATTAATAAGAGGGAATTTAATTGTATATGATATAATCAAATTGATTCAATTATATATGATATAATTGACATAATGTATTTAATACATTATTGTTTAATTGGATGAATAAATATTTGAATGAGATTCAAATAGTTGTTAAATTTAATATAAATATGATTTAGATTAAATACTATAAAATAGAGAAAAAGAACTATAGTTTATATTGTATATGAAGCAATATTAAAACTATAGGTTATAAATATAATATGATAAGTTGGTTATCATATTTATTTATATTATTAATTATTCTGGATAATTAATCCATTTTTTCTCTCTAGCCACCTTAGTGGTTAGTTGGTTTTTATGGCATAATGAAATAAATGAAATATGATTTTATTATTCCAAAAGAGAGTTAAACGATTAACGCAGACCCTATATGATAGAGCTTGAACTCTACACGATTGAAAAACTTCTCTATACGATAGTGTGCTTTTTCTTCAATCGTCTTCCTCTTCCAATCTCATAAACTCCCTCATAACCAAAATAGTCAGAGCCCACCACTCCTGGGTTCTCATCCATAGAATACTGAGGTCACCAATTGGTTGTGTCTTCCTCTTTTGGTTTGTTCTTGTTGCTATTCGAAGAGTTTTTGATAGTTCGAGGGATTTACACAAACAAGAGTTCTTCAAAGATATAATCACTTAAACTCTATTTATTGGTTAAAAGCATGCTGTAATTTTACTTAGAATGCATAATCTAGTTGTTTACTGTAAATGTTTATTTTCAATCTAAATGGGATTTAGATGATCCGCTTCCGCTCAAAGGTTCTCTGTAGAACGAGTTGCTTCAATTGGTGTCAGAGCCAGGTTGTAGTTCTGATTCCAAATTCCAATTTCTGTATTGAAATCATTTATAGTTTTTTATGGGTTTTATTTTCTGCATTGTGTTTAATCATTAAATCTATGTGGATGGTTTGTTGATGGATTTTTCAGGATAGTTGTCTATGTTTTGGCTTTTTGTTTAAGTTACAAAAGTTAATTTGTAAGGGCCCCTGCGTTTCTGGACACTAATTCTTGCAATCGAGTCTATATTCATTTTGTTTTTTAAGTCGTTCGTGAAGCTTCAGCAGTGAAGATAGCAGTGCATTTCGATGGAGAAGACGAAATGATGGTCGCATCATGTAGCTACAGCTAAACAATCATTTAGATTTGGCTATGCGTTCGTGTAGAGTTTTCTACACGATTGTGTAGCATCTGCTAAACGATCGCATAGCTAATGTCACGTGATCATGTAGAGTTGTCTACTCGATCGTGTTGCGTTGGTTGCATGATTGCATAGGTGCTCAAGAGGTAAACGATCGCACGGTATTTGATACTCGATGCAAGGCATGCGTGCTAAACAATCGTGTAGACTATCATGCTCATCGCATAGTTAATAGCAACACGATCGCATAGTATATGATACCTGTCACACGTTACTTGATCGTGTAGACTATCATACTCATTGCATAGTCTTTAGCTACACAATCTTATGGTATGCATTACTCGATACACGTTGCATGATCATGTAGACTTTCATGCTCATTGCATAGTTAAAAGTTACGCGATCTTATATATACGATTATTTATACTCAACGCACGTTACTCAACGATCGGGAGATTTGCTACACGATCAAGCTGTAAGGGTTCTTGGTGGAGCAGTCCAAGGCGAGTGGTTCAAGACCCAGTTCACTTGTTCCGAACCGGTGGACTTAACTTTTGTAATAGTTTAGCTATTTAATTTTCGTTTTTTAGATTAACTATCACAGTCCATCAACTTTAATTAAATGTGCATGTAATATATGTTTATGATATATGCCATAATGTATGTCATATAGTTTTAAAACCCACCATAAGTTATGCATTTAATTTCATGCATCATTTTATATTATGTGTGTTATAATAATATATTAGTATGCATGATTAAATTACATAAAGCATGCTCATGCATCATATATTAAAACCTAATATTGCATCATATACAATATAAACTATACTTATTTTTCTCTATTTTATGGCATTTAATATAAATCATATTTATATTAAAATTAACAACTATGAATCTCATTCATAGAAAATATATTTGAATCACATTCAAATATTTATCCTCCAATTAAACTGTAATGTATCAAATACATTATGTCAATTATATCATATATAAGTGAATCAATTTAATTATATCATATATAATTAAATTTTGTCTTATTAATTTGAACAATTCAAATTAACCCAAAAAATGATTCTCAACTAAATCCTTTTGAGCTACCAAGGGGACATTATGGACCTATAGCTTGAAGCTCCAACGATACGTGAACAATTAATAAACTCTTTAATCACATTATTCACCATTCATTAACTGTCAGGCACTCCTCTAAAGACCGATGGTTGCACTTTTCACACTACAAATATATTTCTATGTCCATTAGATATAACCAATCAACAGTACGATGACCCTTCATTAATTACTCATAAGTACAGCTGGGCCAAATTACCGTTTTGCCCCTATAGTTGTCTCTAACTCCTTAAGTACCATTAATTCTTCTAATGAACAATAGATCATAGTCCCATTATGACAAAACCCCTTAAGAGAGCAATTTATCTACTTATTCAAAACGAGGAGAGGGTGTGGCACCACATTATTCAAGGCCCGGAATCAACCCTTAAGAGAGCAATTTATCTACTTACCCCTGCTTCGGGGAATGAGTAAATTTGATCTTGTGTAGTTGAGTTCCTAACTCTCCAATCAGACGAATCCCTAAAATGGTAGGCTTGTTGAGTCGCCGATCTAACTACTCTCACCCATACAAATCAAATGATCGTCCTCATAGGCAAGAGTTCACAACTCACTTAGAATTAAGGTCATGTTACCTATGGTTATCCTAGTGAAATGAAAGTCTCTATTATGAATGATGTTATATAATGAGACTAAGAATTTCGTGGTCTGGTCATATATAAACTTCTTTGTATAGAATATCCCCGCTCACATGTCTAATACATGAATAATCAGGATCAGTTTATTTGTAGCACTTTACAATATTTGTAACACCTACAAAGTGGGTCATACTCGTAATGTTACTAGGATAAGGTACCCAACCTTATTCATATACTATAGACCATTTAGGTTATCACTTAAACATGATCCATCTATATGTCTCCACATACATGTTTAAGTTACAACGATAACCAATGATGTTAGTTTATTGGTTTATGGTTAATGCAACTAAAATATCATATATTTCATAGACAAAGTGAATAAAATATCAAATATTATTAATCACATATATGTTTGTTCATACAAGGTTTACAAACTATAGGACCCTATGAGATTTAGGGCATCGACCCCAACAATCTCCCACTTGTCCTAAAGCTAGTGGGATGTACAAGATAATAAAATACTAGTACACAAAACAATAAACTAGGGCATAACATGCCCAGTACAAGATCTCCCATTTGCTCTAGTCCAGCCGTGGTCTGTCCCATAGACCCATACTCTGCAGGTGACCCTCAAACACTGTAGTTGTGAGGGCCTTCGTAAACAGATCAGCAACGTGGTGCACTGGAGCTATCTTCGTGACATCACATCTTCTCGATGCAAAATCTCTCAGACGAGATGATACTTTTGCTCTATGTGCTTGCCGCGCTTATGACTCCTAGGCTCACGGGAATTAGCCACAGTACCACTATTATCACAATAAAGTGTGATGAGCTTTGACATGTCTGGAACAACTTCCAAATAAGGCAAGAATTTCTTGAGCCAAACGGCCTCCTTGAAAGAGTTAAATAACATGCAGCGAAAGTATCAGGGTTCCATAGGCATTCAAATTCACTAATTTTGGCAGAAACTAAAGCATGCTTTTCTAAAAAGAGGATTTTAAGATCATACCTTTGAAGAACTCTCCAAGATTTTGATTGTACAGCAACAGTCTTCACAAAAGATCACAGTGAACTACCTCAAGGTCTTGCCTATTATCCTCTTGGAGCTTTAGACAGAGTTGTGGGACTCAATAATAGCTTTAATTGATGTAGAACAGTGAAGAACACACAATAGCCCAAATGGAAGAACTCTTTCTTCTCACAGAGACTCTCTCAAAATTTCTGCATTAGCTCTCCTCAAATCACTCCAAACTTCTTTATTTATTGCAGATGAACATGCAAAGAAGTGAATTGCATGGCTTGCAGCTCATGCTTGAAGTATCAATGGAGAGAATGAGATGGAGTTTGTGTGAGCATAATCAAGATGATAATGAAAATACAGTATTTTCCATTTTTGTCTGGCATGCAAAACTCATTTTTCATTTTTCTTTTAAAATCACAAAATTATTTAAAAACCATTTTGATTAATAAAATTGAAAAATGATTTTCTAAAATTAATTTCATAAATTATCATCTTCATATATTTAAATCATATTTAAATATATATTCTCTTGTTCCATTTAATTTGAACGTTTCAAATTAATTTCTCGAGCTGCTCTAAAGCTTATCCATTTACGAGCTAGTAGGTGGACCTCATGGACCTACAAATCATGGGCTCCAATGATTCGAGATTAATCGACTAAACTCATTAGTTTGATCTAACCCCCATTCGTTAACTAATGGGACACTCTTCTATAGCCCATAGTTGAACTCCCCTCACTGTAGATATATTATATCCACTTAATAACCATAATCAGTAAGTCGATCCTTCACAGGTTATTTGTAATAACAGCTAGGTCAAAAATACCATTTTATCCCTGTGAATACATCTTGTTCCTTAAGTTTCTACTGATCCTCTAATGAACAATTCTGATTCATAATCTCTATGAATAATTTTTTTTCTCTATCATGAGAAGGCGGGGCCCTGATTGTTCAAGACCTAGAATCAGTACTTAAGTGAACAACCTATCTACTAACCCTAAATAAGGTAGGAGTGAATTCCATCTTGCAAGGCTATGTCCCCAGCTATTCATCCGGTCTTATCCCCAAATTGGTAAGCTTATTGAGGAGTGCTGTTGGACTACTCTCACCGTTTGCAGATCAAAGGATAATCCCAAACAAACAAGAGTTTATAGCAAGCTCAATATTAAGATCAAGTTAACTTAGATTATATGATAAATGAAATAGTCAGTTTTAACAGTAAACAGTCGTTATAAAGAAAAGTGACTATTTTCGTGGTCCAGTTTATATGCAAACTCATTACATAGTATGCTCCCACTCACATGTCTCAACATGAACGATTTGTGGATCACATCGTTTGTAGCCCCTTACAACTTCTTATAACAACTACAGAATGGGTTGCATCCAATAGTGTTACCAGGATGAGATACCCAATTTCATCCATATACTTATTAGACCATTTAGGCTATGTCAACTCTATCTTGTTTATGTCACTACATAAAGTTACAACATCTAGACTATAGCCAATGATGCGTTTATTGGATTTCCATAATAAGATGCAAAATCAACAAGTCATTATTATTGATAAAATAGAATGTTTAACATGAACTGCAAGTTCTAAGACATTCCCAACACTCCTTACAGCTTCACAAGCCGCTACATACTCAACCTCTATGGTGGAGTCCACGATGGACTCCTGCTTGGTGCTTCGTTTTACTACAGCCCCCCTGTTAAGAGTGAACACTGATCCTGAAGTGGATTTCTAAGAATTCTTATCAGTCTGAAAATCAAAGTCCATGTATCCTATAAGGATGAAATCCTTAGAACCATACACAAGCATGTAGTCCCTTGTTCTTCGTAGATACTTGTGGATGTTCTTAACGGCTGTCTAATGATCATATCCTGGATTAGATTGATATCTATTGAGTATCCCCACTACATAGTAGATGTTAGGTCTAGTACATAACATCGCGTACATCAAACTGCCCACGACATATGCATAGGGGACCTGCCTCATTTCCTCAACCTCTTGAGGTGTTTTAGGACACTGTTCCTTAGACAAAGTAACTCCGTGCCTGAACCGGAAAAGCCCCTCTTGGAGTTCTGCATCGAATACTTGATCAACATCTTGTCAATATACGATGCCTGAGACAGTGCTAGCATTTTGTTCTTTCGATCTCGAAAGATCTGAATACTAAGAAAGAAATAAACCTCTCCCAAATATTTCATCTAGAATTGGGTCACTAGCCAGTTCTTAACTGTAGTCAGTAAAGCCTACATCATTCTCAATGAGTAGGATATCATCTACATACAACACTAGGAAAACTACTAAACTGTTGATGATCTTCTTGTAGACACAAGGCTCATCAACGGTTTGACTAAAGCCATAAGATTTGATCGTAGTATCAAACCTTATATTCCAAGATCGAGATGATTGTTTCAGTCCGTAAATGGTCTCCTCAAGATTGCCATTTAGAAAACCTTTTTCTCTTGACCTTAGACTATGAATCCCTCGGTTTACACCATATAAATGGTATCCTCAAGATTGCCATTCAGAAAAGAAATCTTAACATCCATTTGCCATATCTGATAGTCATAATATAAGGCAATGGATAGGACGATCCGGATAGACTTCAGCATGGTAACAGGCGAGAAAGTCTCCTTATAGTCGACTCCCTTTACCTGGGTATAACTCTTTGTCACCAGTCTAACCTTGAACGTTTGCACCCTCTCATCAACACCTTGTTTCCTCTTGTAGATCCATTACCTATAGGTTTAACCCCATCAGGTTGATCTACAAGATCCCAAACTAAATTGAAGTACATAGACTTCATTTTGAGATCCATGGCTTTGATCCATTCATCTATGTCAACATCCTCCATTGTCTTGCTTTTCCTTCCGCTGGATTGAAAAATCATCCTTATTTCCTGGTCCACACCCGCACTCGCAGTCAAAGAACTTACTTAAACTTAGTGCTTGCTTATCCAATTTTTGGGCCAATTCCCCCTTCGTACTACCAAAAAATGAGATTCTTGCCGAATCCGAGTTTGCTGCTCCAACCATTACCAAACTAATACCTATTCTGTTTAGTACTTCAGGTGCTTCTGTTGCCCATTCTTCTTCTGGTCCAATTCCATCTGCTTGCGAACCGGAGACTGGAATCTTTTTTTTAATGAAGAATACTAGAATAAGGAGTTTGCTTAATCCAGGGGGAGTTCCCTGTAAGCTTCTTCACTATATGGAGATGAAGATGGAGAGAAATACAACTATTTACAGTGTTTTCATAAGTAACTCAGCGCATGTGTGTCAAGTAGTCCAGAGGGAAAACAAGATAAAAGGAAAGATCATGCAAGCAATGAGCCAACATAAAGAACCGCGCGTACGTACCAACCGGGGTGCCGGATTTTTCCCATTCTGACTTGTTCCCTAGCATGTTTTTTCGGACGAAAAGTAATTATCACGGGTGGTCCAATTCTGACCGGTAATAGATACCGGGGTTGCCTAAGGCGGCAAAGATCGAAGATGATCCGAAGTAGGAAAGAAAGACCGAGCAAGTAGTATTGACTTAGACGGCCTACCTTCATACTCCTCTTAGGGGTGGTTTCAACCACTGAAGACTGTTAAACTCGGGATAAATAAAAAAAAAGTATATACCCCAGACTCGCGATTCGGGGATTTCCCTGGCTAGGATGGATGCAAAAGTCTGTCCCTGCTCAATGAATCCTCAACCTCGCCATCAACTACCATAGCTAGGATTTTAGTTAAACCCATATAGCGAACAAGTGAATCCACAACCCTCCCACTACGTCGAGGTTCCCTCAACACATAAGGTGGATTTGAGCTACTAGATGAACCTACTTCAACAACTTTTGATGAGGTATTAGACTATTCAACAACTATATTGAAGACTCGGTAGTTTCTTGGGAAAGTTCATTCAACACGATTTTGCTTCTAGGTCTGTGCTCCTTTATATGATCCTCCTTAAGAAAAGTAACATTTGTCGATACAAACACTTTGTTTATTTTAGGATCATAGAAATAACCACCTCTCGTTCCCTTGGGTAGCCTACAAATAGGCATAACCTTGAACTTGGTTCCAGTTTTTTAGGATTAGCCTCAAGCACATTGCTGGGGAACCCCAGATCCAGAATTGACGTAAACTAGCTTTACCATCATTCCATAACTCAAAAGGTGTTCTGGCAACACTTTTAGAGGGAACGCAGTTCAAGATATAAGTTGCAGTCTCTACTGTATAACCCCAAAACAAGTCAGTAAGGAAGTGTAACTCATCATAGACCGAACCATGTCCAACAGGGTTCGATTTCTCCTCTCTAGTACACCGTTCTACTGAGGTGTACCATGTGTTGAGAGTTGGGAAACTATTCCATATTCTATCAAATATTTCTAGAAAGATGAAGCCAAAAACTCTCCACCTCGATTTGATCGAAGTGTTTTAATCGTTCTATTTAATACATTTTCAACTTCAGCCTTGAATTCTTTGAACTTTTCACCCATACCTTGAATAATCATCATAAAAGTGATGAAATATTCATAAGCTCCCCTAGCTCGTACATTCATCGAACCACAAAGGTCTAAATGCACTAGCTCTAGAGGTTCTTTGGTCCTATGACCTTTTCCATTAAAAGGCCTTTTAGTCATTTTGCCTTCAAAGCATGACTCACACACAGGAAAAGAAATTTTCTTCTAACTTGTTTAAAAGTCCATTCTTCACCAACCTCTCAATCCTATTGAGATTAATGTGTCCTAATCTTAGGTGCCAAAGTTGGGCATTTTTCTTAGGAGAAATTTTAAGTCGCTTATTTTGAATTATGACAGTCTTAAACAACTTTATGTTATGGAGGGCATTTGTTGCTAACGGCCTTAATAGTTACAAATTACTTTCTAGTTGTGCAGAACATACATCAACACTAATCTTAGTAATAAATATTTTATCAAAAGAAAAATGTAGTTGATATTTACATTCTAGCAAATACTTTACAGAAACTAAGTTCCTCTTTAAATCGAGAACTACAAATACATCATTCAAAATGAGAAATTTATTCTGTAAAGTTAATCGGAGACTTCCCACTGCCACAGTTGAGACGATGTGCCCGGTTATAACTTGCATCGTCATTTCATCAGCACCAAGCTGCCGCTAGGAACTAATTCCCTGAAATGAAGAACAAACATGGTTAGTGGCACCAGAGTCAATAATACAGGCAGAATCATCATTCTCCACTAAACAAGTCTCCAAAACTAGTAAATCACATTTACCTTGTTTGGCCTTTTTCTTTTCTACCAAATATCTGAGGCAGTTTCTCTTCAAGTGCTCTTCCAGTTGCAATGGAAACATTTTTCCTTGTCAACCCTCACTGTTGCCTACCCCTTGGAGCAGCAGGTTGTGGGTTAGCAGGCGCCTTCCCCTTACCACCTTTCTTCTTCTTCCACTTTTGGTGTCGAAGGAAGAAGGTGCAGACATAGTTCTAGAGGTCGAACCTTTGTGGAACATTTTAGATGATGAAACTGAAGGAACTCTTGACGAAGAGCATCCATGAGCACGTTCGGATCTTTCTAATTTCACCATGACCAAAATACAACATAAAATTTTAACATACATGTATGCAAATTAACAGTAATTAAAGGCATGCTTTGAACAATAAAAATACAAGGAAAGAGTTCTCATATCAGTTGAAGACGCTCTTCAAGCTTTGGAACTCAAATGCAGCAAAACATCTCTATGCAATCTCTATCGCCCAGCAAACAAGTTGGCTGCAACAGCACGAACTATCATGAACAAGTGAATGCAGCGGGGACGATACCACCAACAGGAGCCCTTGGTATTCTCAGAGTGAGAATCCAAAGTGTGGTCTTTGGTGAGTTTGGTAAAGGTAGGAAGAAGAACTAATCGTGTAGACGATAAGCAAGTGGGAGAGAAAAAGAAGATATCATATAGCTAAGTGTTTATCGTTTAGAAGAAGCTACACGATCGTATAGGTTTTACTAAGCGATCGTTTAGAAAAAGGTGGACGATTGTTTAGAAAACACGACACACTATGCGATTGTTTAGGAAAGCTAAGCGATCATTTAGGGACTAGCGTGCGATCGTTTAGGCACGAGGTGTGCGATCGTTTAGGCGCTGAGCAACTATCGTATAGACTCTTGATTTATGTGATCATTTACGTTTCCACACCGATGCCAAATTTTTCGAACCTATGCAAAAATGAAACTAATTTTCATTTTATTCTTCGGTTAGCATAACCGAAGGGGCTGCTCCCACTAATGCATGTCTGAGAGGAATTTTAGGCCAATTATCATATAATTAACCAATTAAATAATTAATAAATATAATCATATTATATTCTTATCCTATAGTTTGATATCACATATCTACTATAGTAATTTCTCCTCCACATGATATAAATCATATTTATATCTAATTTTCTCTAAAATAACGTATCTCATACATTTAGTCAATTATATCATATATAATTAACCAGTCCAATTATATCATATATAATTGAACTCCCTCTTATCAATTTAAACATTTCAAACTGACCCAAACATTGATTCTCGACTTTACCCAAGCTACCCAGAGGACTTAATGGACTTATGGCTCGAAGCTCCAATGGTCTGTGAATAGCTGATTAAACTCTTTAGCCACGAGATCTACCATCCGTTAACTGTCAGGCATTCCACTAAAGACCAATAGCTGAACTCTTCTTACCATAGATATATTTCTGTGTCCATCGGATATAACCAATCATGAGTATGATGACCCTTCATAGATGCTCGTAAGTACAGTTGGGCCAAATTATCGTTTTGCCCCTATAGTGAATTCCTTCTTGTGTAGCTGAGTTCCTAGCTCCCAAATCAGATGAATCCTCAAAATGGTAGGTTTGAATTGGAGACTTGGCCACTCGCACCCATACAAATCAAAGGACCGCCCTCAATGGCAGGAGTTCCCAACACACTCAGGATTGAGGTCATGTTACCTATGGTCATCCTAGTGAAATGAAGTATCTGTCATGAACGGTGTTATATAACGAGATGTTAACACTTCGTGGTCAGATCTTATACAAACTCTTTGTATAGGATGCCCCCGGTCGCATGTCTCCAACAC
The DNA here is from genome assembly GCF_009727055.1 of Benincasa hispida. Lineage (NCBI taxonomy): Eukaryota > Viridiplantae > Streptophyta > Magnoliopsida > Cucurbitales > Cucurbitaceae > Benincasa > Benincasa hispida. Next base: position 79,409,470 of record NC_052357.1, on the reverse strand, counting down.
GAATGATCAGGATCAGATCATTTGTGACAAGTTACAACACTTGTGACCATTCCACAAAGCAGGCCACATCCGTAGCATTACCAGGATAAGGTTTCCCTCCTATATCCATATACTACAAACTATTTTGGTTATCACTCAAGACATGATCCACTTGTATGTCACCACATACATGCTTAAGTTACATACAAATAACTAGGGATTTTATATTTATTGGTTTGTGATAAAGCAAATAAAACATGCAATTGAGCAAAAAACAAGATGTGAAGTAAATATCATATATTATACAACACAAGTGTTTGTACAAGCTATTTACAAACTACAGGACACGAGACTTTAGGGCATCAACCTCAACCGAAGCAACATTTACTTCACCATTCTTCTCCTTGCTTTTTAGCAAGGATTGGAAAGTCTGCAACTCGTTGAGTAGAGTTGTAAGTTTAGAATAATGCTAACCTGGCTGGCCTCATCCATGCATGACCTATTCATCTCTATCACGTTGAAGTGGACCATCATATTGAGAATATGTTCCCGAACAGATGACCCTTTTTTCATCCGTGAGTTAAAGATGTACTTAAGAGCGTTGTGCTTGGGCTGTGCGAACAGTTTTCCGGACATCCCCCTCAAGAACTCCATGATCTCATGTGTAGTGACCATAGACTCATGCTTCTTGGCCAAAATTTTGTTAAGGTTGGCCAAGATGTACATTCGGTCCTTCTTATTCACCCGTGTCTAACGCTTATATGCTTCTTGAACATTTCGAACAGTAGTAGGAGGTGAAATAGGAGGACATTCCTCCGTAAGGACGAACCGAAGATCATTGATAATCAAAATCGTGTTAATGGTGTTTTTCCAACTAACGTAAGTTTTGCCAGTTAATTTATCAGCGACAAGCAAACTAATAGTCGCGGTAGCCATATTTAAATTGCTAGAAAAAGAACAAACTTAATTAAGTCTACTTGCATTAAACCACTTTTAGAAAACCAATCAAGTTTTAGCAAAATAGTCTAGTGTACCCTAAATGACATCTATTTTACAATGATGCTTTAGTGAAGTAGGACAAAAGTCACCATAGGGTGATCAAGTTCCCTTTCACTAAAATGAGACAATCTCAACCATTAGACAGAAACAACTCCTTGTAACTAAATTTAATAGTCATCATTTTTCGGTCCAAAATTTGTTAACATCCTTAACAATTTTGTGTAAATGTAACTCCTCATTTTAGGTCCTAAGGTACCGCCCTAATAAGCCTGAAGGAAATCTAAACATAGAGATCCAGTAAGCGAAAGTGAATCGTTCTAAATCCCATTGAGAGTGAACACAAACAATTACAGTCTAAATGGAAACGATTATACATCAACTATAAATTACTACATGCTACTTATAAAAGAACAAACAAGGGATAGAGTATGCAAACCTTTTAAAAACCTTTCTTCAAGTATCCCTCGATCGTTCAACAACTCGATCAGTACATGATCTAAATGAACGGAACAACCAACAACACGAACTAATGAATCCTTGATCATTATCAAGTCCAACTTGATCCTCGAACCCTCGAACGGAACAAGAACACCACCACAAGTGTTACCTTGGTATTCTCGGTGTGAGAATCTAGGAGTTGTGGGCTCTGTGTGACTTTGGATAGAGGAAAGGAGGATCTAGACGATCTAATAAGTGGGAGATATATGAAGTCTATCATATAGACTAGATAGTCGATTGTTTAGTAAGAAGAAACCAATTGTATAGACTTTACTACTGGATTGTTTAGCAACGAATAATCAAGTAACTATCGTATAGTCACTATCGTGTAGGCTACGAGACATTGTCATTTAGTAAAATGTTTTTACTCGATAGTCCTTTCTTTTGTCAAACGACATAAAATGAATGATCCAATTATTTTGGAAAACGATTTTCCTTTTATCTCAGAATTACCATAACCTCCAATAACCTTCCACTCAATCGGTTATTAAAGAAAAATAATAATGATCATATACTTAATATATTATAAATAAATATGATAACCAATTTATCTTATTTTATTTATAACCTATAGTTTTAATATTTCATCATATAAACCATAGTACTTTTTCTATGTTATGGTATTTAATATAAATCATATTTATATTAATTCCTCCAATTAATGTATCAAATACATCATATCAATTATATCACATATAATTGAATTAATTTAATTATATCACATATAATTAAACTTCCTCTTGTTAATTTAAACACTTCAAACTAACCCAAAATCTGATTCTCAGCTTGAACTCATTGAGCTACCAAGGGGACCTTATGGACCGTAGCTTGAAGCTCCAACAGTATGTGAATAACTGACTAAACTCTTTAATCACGAGATCCACCATCCGTTAACTGTTGGTCACTCCACTAAAGACCGACAGTTTCACTCTTCACATTACAGATATATTTTTGTGTCAATTGGATATAACCAGTCAACAGTGCGATGACCCTTCACAAATCGCTCGTAAGTATAACTGAGCTAATTTACCGTTTTGCTCCTATAGTTACATCTAACTCCTTAAGTACCACTGATTCCTCTAATGAACAATAAGTCATAATCCTACTATGACTGAGTCGTCTCTTCCCAAGAGAGGGTGTGACCACTATATTTAAGACCCGAAATCAGCCCTTAAGGGAGCAATTTATCTACTTGCCTTTGCTTCGGGGAAGGAGTGAATTCCGTATTGTATAGCTGAGTTCCCAGTTCCCCAATCAGAAGAATCCCCAAAATGGTAGGCATGTTGAGTTGGCAAGCTAGCCACTCTCACCCATACAAATCAAAGGACCACCCTCACGAGCAGGAGTTCCCAACTCAACCAGGATTAAGGTTATGTCACCTATGGTCATCCTAGTGAAATGTAAGTCTCAATTATCAACGGTGTTATATAAAAAGACTAATCATTTCGTGGTCCGGTCTTATACAAACTCTTTGTATAGGATACCCTCGCTCGCATGTCTCCACATGAATGGTCTGGATTAGACCATTTGTAGTATTTTACAACACTTGTAACATCTACAAAGCGGGTAGTATCCGTAGTGTCACCAGGATAAGGAAGGTATAATCCACTTGTATGTCTCACATACATACTTAAGTTACATGAAATAACCACGGATCTTGATTTATATGATTGAGGAAATGCTTATAAAAGAACACTTATTTTATTAATAACAATATATTCACAAAGTGCTTACAAACTAGAAGAACAACATGAGAATTAGGACACTAATCCCAAGCGACAAACCTTAGGGAAAAGCTGATTAGGTCAAGAGACTAAAACAACCCTATCCAAATTTAGAGATCAAATAGAGTTGTGCAAAAATGTTGTTCTTTAGGGAGACATCCATGATTCCACAAGGCGATGCACAGAAAATTTATCCAACCTAATGAGAGAGATCAAAAAATATGTTATCACATGTCCCACTCTAACTTACTATGAACATTCTCTCAATTCACCTTGGTATTGACCTACCCAAATGCCACCCGTAGGGGGAAACTCCCATGGTGCCTCGAGACCGATGATAGATCTTACGATGTGAACTTTTAGGGAGAAACGTGTAGAGGATAAAGTAAAGTATTATATACCCCATTTACCTCTCACTGAATGTTCTACCTAAGGCTCATTAACTTAGAATATTCGGCTACTAATTTTATCTTAATGATTTGTTTAATTTGCTAAAAAAACACTTGTTTTTTATGATTAAACAACTTTAATTCAAGTCTTATTAAACTCTTTAACAGTTAAGATATGTTCAGCTAAACTGGAAAATAATTTGTATGTGCTAAGCCCATTAGCAAAAAATTCCCTCCATAACATTGAAATGTTTAAAACTTCTATAACTAAAAACAAATGACTTAAAGTTTCTCCTAAAGAAAATGCCCAAATTTGGCACCTCCATTTGGAGAACATCAATCTCAATAGGATTGAGAGATTGGTGAAGAATGGACTTCTAAATGAGTTAGAGGACAATTCTTTAACTGTGTGCAAGTCATGCCTTAAAGAAAAGATGACTAAAAGACCTTTTATTGGAAAAGATTATAGAGCCAAAAAGTCTCTAAAGTTAGTGCAATCAGACCTTTGTGGTCATTTGAATGTGCGGTCCAGGGGAGGCTACGAGTATTTCATCACTTTTACTGATGATTATTCGAGGTATGGGTACGTTTATTTAATGAAACATAAGTCAGAATCATTTGAAAATTTCAAAGAGTTCAAGGCCGAAGTTGAAAATGCATTAGATAAATGGATTAAAACACTTCGATCTGATCGGGGTGGAGAGTTTTTGGATTATGAGATCTAGAACTATTTGATAGAACATGGAATCGTTTCCCAACTTTCAGCACCTGGTACACCTCAGTAGAATGGTGTATCGGAGAGGAGAAACAGAACTCTGTTGGACATGGTTTGGTCAACGATGAGTTATGCTTCCTTACTGGACTTGTTTTGGGATTTTGCAGTAAAGACTACAGCTTATATCCTCAACTGTGTTCCCTCCAAGAGTATTGTCAGAATACCTTTGGAGTTGTGGAACGAGCGTAAAGCTAGTTTGCGTCACTTCCACATCTGAGGTTACCCAACACATGTACTTGAGGCTAATACTAAGAAATTGGAACCACGTTCGAGGCTGTGCCTTTTTGTAGGCAACCCCAAAGGGACATTAGTGGGTTACTTTTATGATCCTAAGGAAAATAGGTGTTTGTGTTGACAAATGCTACGTTCCTTGAGAGGGATCAGATAAGGGAGCACAGTCCAAGAAGTAAAATCGTGTTGCGTGAGCTTTCCAAAGAAACTACTGAAACTTCAACAAGAGTTGTTGAAGAGTCTGCTACATCAACAAAAGTTATTGATGGGAGTTCATCTAGCAGGTCAAATCCACCTCAAGAGTTGAGGGAACCTCAACGTAGTGGGAGGGTTGCAAACCCACCTGTTCGCTATATGGGTTTAACTGAAATCTTGGCTATGGTAGTTGATGGCGAGGTTGAGGATTTGTTGTCTTATAAGAAGGCAATGGAGGATGTTGACAGAGATGAATAGGTCAAAGCCATGGATCACGAGATGAAGTCTATGTACTTTAACTCAGTTTGGGATCTTAAAGATCAACCTGATAGGGTTAAACCTATAGGTTGTAAGTGGATCTACAAGAGAAAACAGGGTGCTGATGGAAAGGTGTAAACCTTCAAGGTTAGACTTGTGGTAAAGGGTTATACCCAGGTGGAGGGACTTGACTATGAAGAGACTTTCTCGCCTGTTGCTATGTTGAAGTCTATTTGCATCCTCCTATCCATTACCTCATATTATGACTATGAGATATGATGAATGGATGTCAAGATTGCCTTTCTGAATGGTAATCTTAAGGAGGCCATTTATATGATGCAACTCGATGGATTCATAGCCCAAGGTCAAGAGAAAAAGGTTTGCAAACTGAATCGGTCCATTTATGGACTGAAACAGGCATCTCGATCTTGGAACATAATGTTTGATACTGCGATCAAATCTCATGGCTTTGACCAAAATGTTGATGAACTTTGTGTCTACAAGAAGATAATCAACAGTTCAGTAGTTTTCCTAGTGTTGTATGTAAACGATATCCTACTCATTGGGAATGATGTAGGTTTACTGACTTAGTTAAGAATTGGCTAGCGAACCAATTCCAAATTAAATATTTGGGAGAGGCTCATTTTATTCTTGGGTTTCAGATCTTTCGGGATCGAAAGAACAAAGTGCTAGCACTGTCTTAGGTATCGTATATTGACAAGATGTTGATCAAGTACTCGTTGCAGACTTTGTAGATGTTACAAGTGTTGTAAAGTACTATAAATGGTCTTATCCTGACCATTCATGTATTAGACATGCGAGCAGGAATGCTCTATACAAAGGAGTTTGTATAAGACTGGACTACGAAATGTTTAGTTTTATTATACAACGCCGTTCATGACAGAGACTTTCATTTCACTTGGATGACCATAGGTAACATGACTTTAATCCTGAGTGAGTTGTGAACTCCTGCTTATGAGGGCGATCCTTTGATTTGCATGAGTGCGAGTGGCCAGATCGCCGACTCAAACCTACCACTTTGGGGATTCATCTGATTGGAGAGCTGGGAACTCAGCAACACAAGACGAAATTCACTTCTTCCTCGAAGCAGGGGTAAATAGATAAATTGTTCCCTTAAGGGTTGATTCCAAGGCTTGAACAATGTGGCTCCACACCTTCTATTGGCTCGAAAAGGGTTTACTTATAGTGGGATTATAGCATATTGTTCATTAGAGGAATCGGTGGTACTTAAGGAGTTAGATGTAACTACAGGGGGAAAATGGTAAATTGGTCCAACTGTACTTACAAGCGATTTGTGAAGGGTCATCGTACTATTGATTGGTTATATCTGATGGACATAGAAATATATCTGTAGTGCGAAGAGTGCAGCTATCGGTCTTTAGTGGAGTGCCCGACTGTTAACAGATAATGGATGTCGTGATTAAAGAGTTTAGTCAGTTGTTCATGTATCGTTGGAGCTTCAAGCTATAGGTCCATAAGGCCCCTTGGTAGCTCAATGAATTCATGTTGAAAATCAGTTTTTGGGTTAGTTTGAAGTGTTCAAATTAACAAGAGGATATTTGATTATATATGATATAATTAAATTGATTCAATTATATGTGATATAATTGATTTGACGTACATTAATTGGAGGAATTAATATAAATATGATTTATATTATATGCAATAAAGGAGAAAAAGAACTATGGTTTATATGTTGCATATAATGTGATATTAAAACTATAGGTTATAAATATAATATGATAATTAGTTATTATATTTATTTATAATAAAATTAATTATGGGATAATTGATTTCGGTTATTTCTCCTAATAACCGACTTAGTGGGAAGTTGTAATCAGGTAACTATTAGATAAAATGAAAATCGTTTTCATTTTTTCATAATTGAATGCGCAAGAAGAAGCAAAAGTTACACAATAGCTTTTGAGAGAGTAAACGATCAAGGAACGAGTATCATATACGATAGCTACTCGCTACTAAACGATCAAATACCCAAGTCTATTAGATAGACTTCTTCATTCTCCCACTTATTCGATCTTCTACCAAATCATTAAGTTTCTTCTTCCCTCTACCAAATCCATACAGAGCCCATACCTCCTGGATTCTCACATCGAGAATACCAAGGTAGCCTCATGGTAGTGTCGAGTTTGCATTCAAGGGTCTAGTATCGAATTTAACTCGATTGTGATTAAGGATCTTACAACTCGTGCCGCTTACTGGTTTGCTTATGTTGCGTTCATGTTGTTCGCTTTGCTGTTGGATCGAGGAAATATTAGAAGAAGAGGTTCTTCAAGGTTATGTTCACTCGATCTCTTGTATTTTCTTTTTGAAGCATGTTGTAATTTAGTTTTAATGCATAACCGTTCTGTTGGATTTTACATGTTCATGTTCTTTCACAATGGGGTTTGGAACGATCTGCTTCCGCTCATTGGTTCTCTATTTTAAGAGTTCCTTCACTATTGACTATGCGATGAGCATGATAGTCACACGATCGTTTAACACGCATGCCTTACGTCGAATATCAAATACCGTGCAATCGTTTACTCCTCGAATGCCTACGCGATCTTATAGCCAACACAACACTATCGAGTAGACAACTCAACACGATAGTGAAGCATTAACTATGTGTTCATTTAGTATATGTTACACAATCGTATAGCAAATTCTACACGAACGCATAGCAAAATCTAAACGATTGTTTAGCTTTAGCTACACAATGCGACTACCATTTCATCATCTCCATCAAAAGGCACTGCAACCTTCACGTCTGAGGCTTCACGAATGACTAAAAAACAAAACGAGTACAAACTCGATTGTAAGAATTAATGCCCAAAAACGTAGGGGTCCTTACAAATTAACTTTTGTAATTTAAACAGAAAGCCAAAATAGAGACAACTATCCCGAAATATCCATCAACAAAACATCCACATGCCTTTAACAGTTAAACGCAATGCAGAACTTAAAACCCACCAACTGTAAAAGATTTCAATACAGAAAATGGAATTTCTAATCAGAACTACAACTTGTCTCTGATGCCAATTGAAGGAACTCGTTTTACAGAGAATCTATGAGCGAAAGCGGATCGTTCAAATCTCATTTTCATTGAAAACAAACGTTTACAGTAAAAAAAACAAATTATGCATCTTAACTAAAAATTACAGCATGTTTTTGAATAAGAAATAGAGTTCAAAGATTATACCTTTGAAGAATACTTCTTCACGTTAATCCCTCAAACAAACACGAACTCCTTGAACAACAATGAACTCTCCAACAGGAACAAATTCAAACCAAAAGGGGAAGACACAACTACTTGGTTTCCTTAGTATTCTCAGGGTGAGAACCCAAGAGTGGTGGGCTCTGGATATTTTGGTTAGGAGGGAGTTTGTGAGTTTACAGAAGGAAGACGATTGAGGAAGAAGAAGACTATCGTATAGCTTTTTACTTCAATCGTGTTGACAAAGAGTCTATCGTATAAGCTCTCTCTCAATCTATCGTATAGAATCTACACAATTCGTGTGTCTTAGGATATGAAATAATAAAATCATATTTGAACAAAAATCAACTAACCTCCCACTAAGGTGGTTAGAAAGAAAAAGAGATTAATTATCCAAATAATTAAATAATATAAATAAATATGATAACCAACTTATCATATTATATTTATAACCTATAGTTTAAATATTACATCATATACAATATAAACTATAGTTCTTTTTCTCTATTTTATGGCATTTAATATAAATCATATTTATATTAAAATTAACAACTATGAATCTCATACATAGAAAATATATTTGAATCACATTCAAATATTTATCCTCCAATTAAACTGTAATGTATCAAATACATTATGTCAATTATATCATATATAATTAAATCAATTTAATTATATCATATATAATTAAATTTTGTTTTATTAATTTGAATAATTTAAATTAACCCAAAAACTGATTCTCAACTAAATCCTTCTGAGCGACTAAGGGGACTTTATAGACCTATAGCTTGAAGCTCCAACGGTACGTGAATAATTAATTAAACTCTTTAATCACATTATCCACCATCCGTTAACTATCGGGCACTCCACTAAAGACTGACAGCTGCACTCTTCGCACTATAGATATATTTATGTGTCCATTGGATATAACCAATCAACAATACGATGACCTTTCACAAATTACTCATAAGTACAACTAGGGAAAATTATCGTTTTACCCTTATAGTTACCTCTAACTTCTTAAGTACCACTGATCACTTTAATGAATAATAGATCATAGTCCCACTATGACTAAACCCCTCTCTGGCCAAGAGAAGGAGTGGCGTCACATTGTTCAAGACCCGGAATCAACCCTTAAGGGAACAATTTATCTACTTACCCCTACTTCGAGGAAGAAGTGAATTCCATAGGGAAGAAGTGAATTCCATCTTGTGTAGCTGAGTTTCAAGCTCCTTAATCCGAAAAATCCCCAAAATGGTAGGCTTGTTGAGTCGAGGATCTGGCCACTCTCACCCATACAAATCAAAGGACCGCCCTCATAGGCAAGAGTTCACAACTCACTCAGGATTAAGGTCATGTTACCTATGGTCATCCTAGTGAAATGAAAGTCTCTATTATGAATGGTGTTATATAATGAGACTAAACATTTCTTGGTCTAGTCTTATACAAACTTCTTTATATAGAATATCCCCAATTGCATGTCTAATATATGAATAATCAGGATTAGATTATTTGTAGCACTTTACAATATTTGTAACACCTACAAAGCGAGCCATACTCGTAGTGTTACCAGGATAAGGTACCCAGCCTTATCCATATACTACTGACCATTTAGGTTATCACATAAACATGATCCACCTGTATGTCTCCACATACATGTTTAAGTTATAACAATAACCATGGATGTTTGTTTATTGGTTTGCGGTTAATGCAACTAAAATATCATATATTTCATAGACAAAGTGAATAAAATATCAATTATTATTAGTCACATATATGTTTGTTCATACAAGGTTTATAAAATATAGGGCGCTACGAGATTTAGAGCATCAACCCCAATAATAAGTTGGTTATCATATTTATTTATATTATTTATTATTTTGAATAATAATCCATTTTTCTCTCTAACCACCTTAATGGGTGGTTGATTGGTTTTTTATGGCAAAAGAAATAAAAAGAAAATATTTTTCTTCTTCTTCTTAAGAGATCTACATGAAAGATAATGAGACTAAATGATTGAGAACCTTTTCTAAACAATAGAGAGCTTCTTCAATATTCTTCCTCCTCCAAACTCAACACCTTTCTTACCAAGATAGTTAGAGCCTACAACTCCCGGGTTCTAACCCCGAGTATATCGAAGGTTCCAAGTGGTGGTGTCTTCTTTTTGGTTCATGAGATTCTTGAAGAAAGTCTTCAAGGTTGCTGTGTTTGAAGTTCGTGATAGTTCGAGGGGTTTACATAAAGAAACGTTCTTCAAAGGTATAATCTCTTGAACCATTTTTCTTATTGAAAAAGCATGTTGTAATTTTAATTAGATTGCATAATCTCTATGTTTGCTGTAAATCCATATTTTCAATCTAAATGGAATTTAGACGATCTGCTTCCGCTCAAGGATCACATTAAATAGAGTTTCTATATAAATGATAACCTAAATGGTCTGTAGTAGATGGATAAGGCTAGATATCTTATCCTTGTGACACTATGAGTATGGTCCGCTTTGTAAATGTTACAATTATTATAAAGTGCTACAAATAATTTGATCCTAATTATTCATGTGGAGACATGTGAGCGGGGATATTTTATACAAAGGAGTTTGTATAAGATCGGGCCACAAAATGTTTAGTCTCATTATATAACACCGTTCATAATAGAGACTTACATTTTACCAGAATGACAATACGTAACATGACCTGAATCGTGAGTGAGTTATGAACTCCCGCCTATGAAGGCGATCCTTTGATTTGTATGGGTGAGAGCGACCAGTTCGTCGACTCCACAATCTTACCATTTCGAGGATTCGTCTGATTAGGGAGCTGGAAATACAGCTATACAAGAAAGAATTCACTTCTTCCCCAATGTCGGGGCAAGTAGATAAATTGCTCCCTTAAGGGCTGATTCCGGGGCTTGAACAATGTGATGCCACACACCCTTCTGGCCCGAGAGGGGTACTTGTCACACCCCCTCCCAGATTACCCTCTTAATCTGTAAGAAGATGTGACAGTAGTAGTTACTAGCCCTATTGCTAGCATTTACCTTAGCTCTCTAACCTGAATACCAACCTGATAAACATTAATAATGAACACAAGTAGCACGCCTCCATAAGGTTCTACATAAGTTTATATAATCACATGCAAATAGTTAAGATATGACATCCACAGGTAAAATATTTACAGTTGGGCCCAAACTTCACTAACGAATCCCTAATCCCTCTTAAAACATGTGTACATAGATGGACCATCAACCTAAATTTTTCTTAACAAGCCGGGCCTTTCAGTGGCAAGCAGCAGCAGGATCAACTTGGAAAAGGAAAACATAGAAAATCTGTGAGCCAGTAGCCCAGTGAGTGACTATAAAATCATGTTACACCACGCATTACATTATTATAAACATGTAAATATATTGATGAGCATCTCAAAACTTCCTCTAAACATAAACATTGATAAACATTCTTAAACATCATTACTCCTTAGTTGAGAACGAGCATACATTGCTCTAGCTTCCAACGTCTGTCACCGGCCAATAGACCCATATTTCGATCTCTCTTTGTTGGTATATGGCCTAGGAGACCCATACTTCGGCCTCTCATTCAAAACTACCTACGTGCACATGGAGTTTTCTAAGTACCGTCAACACCTTAGGTACTATTAAGCAGATACCTTCTCCGTGTTCTTTAGTACCGGGTTATTTCCTAGCATAAAATTAAGCTTAATTGCATACCATTTACACAAAGACTCATTCTATCATAGCCTTCCTCCAAAAACGCATGTTTCATCATAGGAACTTACTTTTGTAATGAATTCACAATATACCTTGACATGCGTTTAAACATATACAAGTTGGAAAAGAAAAACTATGCAATTCATTAAATATTTGTTACTTAAGAAAGTATAAATACATAAACTTTTAAAGCATTTAGTTCATTTTAGTCACTCACATCTCGTCGGGACTCTTAACGGGTTATATGCCTCTCCTAGCTCCTCTTGGCCTGAAAGGACATAATTCCCGGTTAGATTCCTTAGAATTCTCATCAAAATGCTTCAAACAGTTTGCTTACTAATAAAACTTTGGTCAACAAAATCTACATTACTAGCGAGATGATCATCATGAGCGAGATCATCCTCATGACCGAGATCATTCATTTCACTAGCAAGACTTCATCACAGCGAAATTTACCACTTTCTAGCGAGATTTGCCACTTTCCAGCGAGAATCTCTTCTTCAGCGAGATTTAGCACAATATCAATGAGATTTTCATCCTTAGCGAGATCCACCTCTTCCTTCTCATTCATTTCCTTATCTCGCTCTCGCTCTCACTCATTTCCTTATCTCGCTCACTATGGTGAGTTGCTTGCTTAATCTTTCCAAGCAGCTGCCTATTTACGCATAAATTTCCTATTTCAATTTCAAAAATTCATAACTCAAAATCATAACTTTTTTCAAGAAGCTTTCTTCTAAACACTTGTTTAGAATTGAGTTACCTTTCTTACCTTAAAATCTCAGCCAAATATTTCTTGTTGTTTGGCCTGGAGCTTCCAATCTTCACTTATGGCCTTGCTTAATCCGAGAATCTGCCTCTTCTGCAAATTCTTCATTTTTTGCTCTTTTCCTGGTGAGATATTTCTCTGGAAAAACAATCTCAAAAACTAAATTCTCCCAGCTTTCAAATGGCACCAATCTTACTTAATTTGCTTGAGTTATTTGCCAAAACCGAGCTTCTGAAGTTACTCTTTCTTTTATACTTCCTGCCATCTCCCATGTTCAAAGGTCAAACCGCCACCTCATCCAACACTTAGTGCTTCCGGTCAAACCCAACTACTTCCTCTTTAGTCCTTTCTTTCTTATTCTTTCTTCTTTTTTTCCTTCATTTGTAATTTTCCTGTAACTACACTGTAAATTTTCCGCTTATCAAATAATTAATATAATATCCTCAACTAAATATACTTATATAGGAAACATAAAATTCGGGGTTTACAGTTTGGTCATAGCTAGGCTATGATTTACTGTTCATTAGAGGGATCAGTGATACTTAAGAAGTTGATTGTAACTATATGGATAAAATGGAAATTTTGGCTTAGCTGTACTTTCGAGCAATTTGTGAAGGGTCATTATACCGTTGATTGGTTATATCCAATAGACACAGAAATATATCTGTAGTGCAAAGAGTGCAGCTGTCGATCTTTAGTGGAGTGCCCGACAGTTAAAGTGTTGATCGTTTTATATACGCTAACACTGAGATGTATGATTGATGATGTTCTATGCTCGAAATGATGCGATAGTACCGCTAGATATGCGTTAATTATTGATGTTCACGTAGTATGCCATGCGTTGTCACAAGTTTCCTTATGATGGAACCAAGTGTAATTCCACCGCAAGTTTCTCGGTGTGATCCGAGGTCGAACACGGGGACTGATTTAGGTTATTGTGGTATGTTCATGATATATGCAACCAGGTTTTCAATCTTTAAAAGTTTGGTTTGTACAGGTATATAAATTGCAATAAAGTAGAGTAAAGCAGTAAAGGTGCGATAATAAAATAAAAATACAATAAACTTAAGCTAGATGATACAAGATACAAGCTTCATGTTACAAGATGCTGGGGTCAAGCTGGCTGTGAAAGTTATGCAAAGAACGTGGAATACAGCGGCAAGTCTTATGAACACAATAGAAAGACAAAGATAAAGACAAAGAATATAACAATGCAAGTTCTAAATTGCGTTGAAGATACAAATGTTGTTCTGCTTTTCTCTTGGCGTACCCTTTCAGTGATCGACCGCGCTTCTTCTATTTCTTTGATCGCAATTTCCTCTTCTTTTCTTCTTGAAGGTTCTTCATAAATTTCTGCGATGATAGTTGCCTCCTGAGTCCCAGGGACCAGAACATCATTCTCCGTTTCTTCTTCTTCAACCACCACTTCTTCCACCACTACTACTTCATACTTCACTACTTCATCCGCCGCTACCGCCACCTCCTCCTCCGTAGGCAGTGGTTGGTTTACAACCCCTGCCTCGAGCAGTCCACCTCCTTGCTGAAAGGTACTTAGGATGTTGACAAACACCTTCGTATCATCGCGTCTCTTCCTTTTGCTTCTAGTGGAGACGGCAGGTGTTGGCATAGGCATGCTCTCGGTGCTTCCTCCTCTCTTGAACATAGGAGGCCTAACAGTCAAGGGATTTCTTTGGGATCCTCCAGCAAGTTTGGGGATGGTGTGGGCTTGGGCGGTAAGCCTGCGACTGGCAGCCAGGAATGCTGCCTCTCGCATGGCTACTTGATCAAAGGTGAAAGGTGAAGCGGATTGGTTTGGGGTTTGGTCAGCCATGGATACGAGTTTGGAAAGGTATGGTAAAAACTCGAGCTGCTGGGAGAAAGAAAGGTTTGGGATGCAAGACGCTTAGGGTTTCTGGTTTGCCAAAGTGAGGTAAAGGACGGGCAACAACGCATATATCCCCGCAGCACACCCCTTAACCAACGCATTTATGGAGGATACCTCAACATAGTGCATTTGGCTAAGGACGAGGAAAGGACATATGCGAGCGCAACACACCCCTCAACTCAATACAGTTGAGTTAGGTGAACGCAAAGCATTCCTAATTGGTTTGATATGCATTCATTGCCGCCTTGCATATTTGATAGATTTTTTGTTATTATTTTTATTATATCTTTTTCATCAACACAAGTGTTATGTCTTGCGACGATATATTTTCCTTTATTACTCAATCATTTACCATTTAAAGCACAACGCATTGATTACAAAAAAGTCAAAGAATTAAAGACGAGACAGAATTAAATGCAGAGAAGTGAATGAGGAAATAAATTCATAAAGTCAAAATTGAATTAAATGAAGAATTGAAGACATAATTCAGAATTTAAAGAGATAGAAATTCAATAAAGCATTAAACATAGTATTGAGATATGGACCGAAAATTACGTTGTCCTAAGTGATCGCAATCAAAATCTCCATAGGCGGTTAGGCTTACCTACTCAATGTCTTAAGGATATTGCTCCTTCCTTGTAGATCCCAGGGCTTCTGAATTGCTGGGAAATATTCCCGATGTTCGACTTCTTAGCTCAGAGGCCAGCTGGCCCACTTGGATCTCCAGATTCCTTATAGAAGACAATTGTGCTTACATCACTGCATCATTTTTATCCATATACTACTTCAGCAGTGTCTCTAACGAGCCTCCCGAGGTGTTAGACGATGATGGTTGCTGGTTATGCGGTCTTGATTTCCCTTGATTGTGGTGAAAAGGGGGATTTCCTCTACTGCCACCTTGATGGTTCACTGGCCCCCCAGGTTGGGATTGCCTCCCCAACCAAAGTTAGGATGGCTTCTTTAGCCCAGATTATAGGTGTTGCTGAAGGGGTTGTTCTGGATAGCACATACTTACTAAAGGTTCAATGGACACACGTCAGCTCCATGAGCCCCTCGACAATTGACACAATTGATTGCGGCCACTTAAGCTGGTGCCACGGGTCGTGCTAATTGTGGGGCAATGGCTCCTTGGTTAATTGCCATTGATTGGAGGATCGACGTCACCGTGGCTATCTGTGCGGCCAACGTGGTCATTGTCTCCGCAGGGACAATGGTTGTTTCAGTTTTCCTTCTATCGGCGCCTCGGCCTCCATAACCATCGTCGATCCAGTCATCCATATTCTGCGAGATGCGGTCGAGGATGACTTTGGCCTCCGTGTCTGTCTTATCCATAAAACCTCCTGCCGCGGAGGCATCAGCAACAGCCTATGTTGCTCTGTTTAGGCCATTATAAAATGTTTCCATCAAGATGCAATCGGGAATCCCGTTATGTGGGCATTTTTTCACCAATCTCCTGAGTCGCACCCAGGCAATGCTCAGGGTCTCATTCTTCTTCTGTTCAAAGTTCAACACATCCTTTCGTCGCCTTGAGTTGACAGTAGGTGGGAAGAACTTCTTCATGAATCGTTCCACCAATTGCTCCCATAAAGTGATCTCATTTGGCTCCAGTGAGTAAGCCCATCTCTTAGTCTCATCCCTCAAGGTGTAAGGGAACAGATACAATCTTATTTTTTTTTGGGTCACGCCAGGTAAGGAAAAATTGCCGCACATCTCGACAAAATTGGTCAGATGGGCATTTGGGTCTTCACCTTGCAGACCCCTGAACTGCCTAGCATTTTGAATCATCTGCAACATGACTGGCTTAATCTCAAAATGTGCATTCTCCTCCACAGTCGGCCTTAAGATTCCAGGTGAAAAATAATACAAATTGGGTGCTGCATAATTATGTATCGAGATGTTGCGATCAGCTGCCAGAAAGACAGGATCCTGAGCCGATCGAACAGCTCCTTGGTTCATAGTCGGTACCGCATTATCGTTATTGTCCGCCATTCTGGCTGCCTTCTTTCACTTAATTCGGTTCTGATATATCCTTGCGCGGAAAGTTCGCTCGATCTCAAGGTCAGCTACGAATTCCGGTTCAGCACCAGGACTCATAAACCATCAGGCTGCTCTCCACGTTGAACAGTCAGTACAATAAGATCTGTCCTGCAAAATATCAAAAACACACTCAAATAATAAACCGTTAATCAATTCCCCGGCAACGGCGCCATAAACTTGTTGACCATTTTATATACACTAACACTGAGATGTATGATTGATGATGTTCCATGCTCGAAATGATGCGATACTACCACTAGATATGCATTAATTATGGATGTTCACGTAGTATGCCATGCATTGTCACAAGTTTCCTTACAATGGAACCAAGTGAAATTCACTGCAAGTTTCTTGGTGTGATCCGAGGTCAAACACGAGGACTGATTTAGGTTATTGTGGTATGTTCATGATATATGCAACCAGGTTTTCAATCTTTAAAAGTTTGGTTTGTACAGGTATATAAATTGCAATAAAGTAGAGTAAAGCAGTAAAGGTGCGATAATAAAATAAAAATACAATAAACCTAAGCTAGATGATACAAGATACAGGCTTCAGTTACAAGATGTTGGGGTCAAGCTGGCTGTGAAAGTTATGCAACGAACGTGGAATGCAGTGGCAAGTCTTATGAACAGAATAGAAAGAGAAAGACAGAGAATATAACAACGAAAGTTCTCAATTGCGTTGAAGATACAAATGTTGTTCTGCTCTTTTCTTGGCGTACACCTTTCAGTGATCGGTCGCGCTCCCACATGTCTGTGGTGAAACAGAGACTAACGTAATGAATGCAAGGTTGCTTCCATGTCTGGAAGTACTGCTCGCTTTAGTTAACACATTCTTCTGACCTTCTCTCGATAGGTCGGAATGGCATCTTCACTTCTGCTCTCACAGGTGAAGATGTCGTCTAGCATGCCTTAGCTAAACGTATTTTATATCTTTAACACAGATTAAGTACTTGGTTAATTCATATTGCTTATCAGGGAATTAAGAAGACATCACGAAGAAAGTGATTGACGGGTGAACGGAAATAGACAGAAAGCGGTAAATGAAAGCTATTGAAACATTTAATATCTCTATTAAACGTTTGATACATGGTGTGAATGTAGAGGTAAAGAAACAGTGAAATACAATGATGAAAGAGATAGAACAGATACGAACAAATGCCAATGTCTTGGCACTAATTCAATAGAGATCTGCTTGCCATATAGGATGGATTTGATGGCAGGAAGAGCTTCCCTCTCAGGCTTGCTCCACTGGTAGCAGGGATCTTTGCACAGAGCTTTCAATCGAGTGTTTGGCAGATTAGATATGAGATTCACCTCTCGGCCTTATCTCGTCTTCTTCCCGGATTTCTTCACTTAAGCACTCAGCTCAGCCTTTTCTCTCAACATTTTAGCAGCACTTACCCCATATCAAGTAGCCTTTTCTTTCTCTAAAATCTATGGGGTATTCATAGGTGCAAGTCTTTGACTTCGGCCTTGTGGTCCCCACTGATTGTTATGGCAGTTTCGCAGATTAAGGGATATTATTCCTTCTGTTATGCAATCAGACCGTCAATTCTGCACAACCGTTAGTTGTACACTTGTCTCAATCCTCCGCTTTTGCGTTGCTCAGCTGCATCTTTCGATCATGGGTTCGTATGCGGTGTTGTTTTCTTTACTGCATGCGGTTACAACACAGCTCTGGATCGACTGTCGCATTGCGCCGTCATTGCGGTAATCGTCTCTTCATTGTTGATTGACGGGCGTAATGTGACAGAGATGCATTGATCAGTTTCTCATGAGCCTCGAGCGCAAGCGGTGACTTGGTCTCCTGCAAAACAGAGTAAAATTCAGCTTGTCTTCCATCTTTATAGTGTTAGTGGGTGTAATTGCAAACATTTATAATTATTGTAATACTAGGCTAATTTTCATATAATAGGTGCATATTTACTATCTTCTGGCCGCAATATCCAGATAAGGAGGCATAAATAACTTGTATTTCTACAAGTTATCACAAAGATGTTGAGTTATTTAATTAAAGAGTTTAATTAATTATTCACATACTGTTGAAGCTTCAAGTACAAGTCCATAAGGTCCCCTCGGTAGCACAACACGGTTTTATGATAATCAGTTTTTTGATTAATTTGAACTATTCAAATTAATTGAGGTAATTAATTATATATGATATAATTACTATAATGTATTTGATACATTATAATATTAAGTACTTATTTGAGAGAAATTAAATAATTAAATA
The DNA here is from genome assembly GCF_009727055.1 of Benincasa hispida. Classification (NCBI taxonomy): domain Eukaryota; kingdom Viridiplantae; phylum Streptophyta; class Magnoliopsida; order Cucurbitales; family Cucurbitaceae; genus Benincasa; species Benincasa hispida. The sequence goes on along the minus strand of NC_052357.1, from coordinate 79,390,547 downwards.
TGATTCAAATATTAATTATGTGAATTGTATTCATATAATTAAATTTAATATAAATTAGATTTATATTGAATATCTTTGTTGAGAGAACTAAACTATAGGTTATATTGTATTGGATACAATATTGAACTACAGATTATATGTTATATTTGATATAACATATAGTTTAATATATATTATATGATTATATATATAAAAAAAAAGTTTATTATTAAAATTAAATTTTTTAATTAAAAATAATAATAAATGGTTTTAGGGAGGGAGTTGTAACTCCTTCCCCCCTATTCTCTCCACAACATGCAGGAGTGAGAATGCACACTTCGGTCTTCTTCTTCCTAAAACAAAGACACAGGTAAATGTGATTTCAAGTTCTTTTTCTTGTACTCTCTCTCAATTAATTCTATCCCTCTCAAAAACCAAAATAGCCAGAGCCCCACTCCTCTTAGGTTCTCATCCCAGAGAATAACGTGGTAGTCTTTGTGGTGCTGCCCATTTGTTCGAGAAAATTTCATTTGAAGAATCGTTCTTCAAAGATAAGGGTTTTCAAACCCATGTTATTTTTCTAGTAATTGTTAAAAGCATGTTGTAGTATTTGTTAAATGGATATTTATTGTTCTTTCTTCTGTAAAATTCTATTATGTGAAATTTTGAGAATTAGGACGTTCCGCTTTAGCTCAAGAACCCTAACAAGGTTTCTTCATAAACACGCTTAACGAAAAAAATCCCGAGCCGATGATGTGGCAAAATTTTTCTCATCAAAGTGGACCAATTGAAATGTATCACTTGGACCAATGGAGAAGTGACACATGGTGGGATTTTTTATTTTTGGATTGATTTTAAAAAAATTAATTTAATATTATTTTATGTTTATGTCTAACAGCTAATTTTGGACACATGGTAGGCATTGCTTTTTATTAGGTTTTAAAAGAAATGATTTTAAAATATATATATTATTATATTATTTTTTGTTTGTGTCTAACGGTTAGTTAAATTTAAAATCTTCATCATTGATTTTTATTTCCCAAGATCCAATGGTACAAACTAAATGTGGTTTTCAACAACTTTTCCTCTTTATTTAAACTCATCTTCTTCTCCAAGTCATGATAACATTTTTATTATTTTGAATCCTCAATAACTCATCAATCTACCATTGTTGCTCTCTTTCCATGCTTCAATTTTCTTATTTTTGTCTTCTTGAAAGAGATATTTTATTTGCGAGGATTGATTCATTGAGTGCTAAATTTGTAAATCCACTCTTTTAGAGATTTTTTTTAGTGTGATATTTATTTTTCCGAACTATTATAAGGTTGCTCTTGATTCTGTGAAAAGAGTCATTGTAATGATTTGATCCTCAACCATGAAAAGATCGGGTTTGTTCTTGTGTCTGAAAAAAAAACGTTGTAGCAATTCGACTCTAATCCGTGGAAAGAGTCAAAGACTTCTAGTGATGTACCCAAGAGGAGCTTGGGAAGTGGACGTAGGCCAGTTGTGCCGAATCACTATGAAATTCCTGGTGTTAATTTCTCTATCCCTCCCCTATTTAATTTTGCAATTAATTTGTTAATATATTTCTTTACATAGAATTAATTGCTATAGTTTGTTCTTGAATTTGTTTATACTAATTTATTCATCTTTTTGAATCTAATGTATTTGCATAAAATTCTTGTTTAAATTACTAATTAACATAATTTGTTTAATTGGACCCACATTAGTAAAAGGTTTTTCACTAGTTTAAATAAACTATATCACCCTCCTCTAGGATTGCCATACCAATCCTACAATCGGTATTAGAGCCGGTTGCTCTCTTGTTTTTGATAAAAAATACTTCATAAATCATTTTGGATTGATACCTATTATTTGAGTTTTTCACTCCTACAATTGGTATCAGAGCAAGGAGCTCTTCCACATAAATTATTTTTAAAATATTATTAATATCTTGAAAAGTTTAATAGCCAGAGCTATGACAACTTTAAATGGTGATTTTATCAATAGATCCTCATACTTGGATGGAAATGGAAATTATGATGTATGGAAAAATAAAATGAAAATATGTATGCTACTATGGATTTTAACATTTTGTATGTCTGTGAGCATGATGAATTGTATGATGCTTTTGAAGATATGTAACGACATTTAGATAAACTTGGCTCTAAATATTTTAAATTATCAAAGAAGCATAAGATATTCATTATTGAGAATAAAACTTTGATCGTTGAAAATGCAAGCTTGAAAAATGGAGCTAATAATGTGTTGCATAATAAGGTTGATATTTGTTGTGATGAGAAAAACGACTTGAATGATAGAGTCAAGTTTCTTGAGAAAGAAAATGTTGAGCTCAAATCTTTGTCATGTGATTTGAAAATTGAAGTAAATAATTTGAAAGATAAAAATGAGAAAATTGAACATTTCTCTTTGAAAATAAATGAAGAAATTGCTATTTTGAAGAATATAATTAATGAGTTAGAAATTAGTAATAATTCTCTAGAAAAGGATAATTTTTCTCTTGTTGATAAAATTAAATTTCTTGAATACAATTGTTGAACGAGAAATTTTGGACCAATCACAAACTGCCACATCATTTACTAAATTAATGACGAAATTTCAAATCATCAAATTTGGGACCAACTAGGAAGTGACATGTGTCCCAAATTGAAGTTGAAGACAAATTTTGATGACGCCATGTGGTTTCATCATGACCGTTGAATTGGATAAAATTAACTCGGTCTAATTTAATATTATTATTCGAGTTAAAGTCTCTAAGCCCGAAAATAGGTTAAATTGGATCCAAATCTCAAATCAAGTCCAAAACTAACTAATTGGGCCTAAAAGCCAGACCCATTGATCAACCAAGCCCAAGTCTAACTAATTGGGTCGCGCCAAGCCCATGAACCAACCAAACTCAAGTCCATGAGGCCCACCTGAGAACTCTATAAATAGAGAAGTGCTCTTCATTTGTAAGAGGTTAGCAATTCTACACTCCAAAGAGCTGAGAGAGAATTCTCTACAATCAAATGACTCATTGACTCCTAAAGTTGACCACCCTTGAAGACTGAAATCCTTTGAAGATTCAAACATTTTGAAGACCGAAGTCCTTTGAAGATATAAGCATTCTGACCGCGCTTGAAAACTGAAATCCTTTGAAGATACAAGCATTCTGAAGACTGAAGTCCTTTGAAGATACAAGCATCTTGGCCACGCTTGAAGAGTGAAGTCCTTTGAAGATACAAGCATTCTTCCAAGACTCCACGCTAAAGAACATCCACACGCTCTGCTTCTTTACATCAAGCGTACGCATTCAACCGAGAGAGAATCAAAGGATCAAGTACTAGAAATCGAACAATATCGCATCAAATCAACATCAACTTCAACACCAACTCAAGTTCAACTCCACGAAACAAGTTTCTCCGTAAGCCTCTTGTGAGCACTAATCATCCAAGAAGATCGACAAGCCCAAAGGCTAATCATTCAAGAAGATCAACAAGCCCAAAGGCCGATCATCCAAAAAGATCAACAAGCCCACAGGCTGATCGTTTAAGAAGATCAACAAGCCTAAAGGCCGATCATCCAAGAAGATCATTAAGCCCAAACGTCGATCATCCAAGAAGATCATCAAGCCCAAAGGTTGATCATCCAAGAAGATCATCAAACCCAAAGGTCGATCCTCCAAGAAGATCAACAAGACCAAAGGCCGATCGTCCAAGAAGATCATCAAACCCAAAATCTGATCCTCCAAGAAGATCGACAGGCTCAAAGGTCGATCCACCAAGAAGATCAACAGGCTCAAAGGCCGATCATTCAAGAAGATCAACCAGCTTAAAGACTATAGTTTATTGTGAAAACATCAAATATTATGCATTAGAGATTGTACTCACTTTTCCACAAAATTAATACAAGTACAAAGTTCAAGAGAAAGAATTGCTTGCTACTAAAGAGCTTGATTTTGATAACAAAGTCTATTAAGAAATTGACTATGGGTACGCAAAATTTAGATAAGATAATGACATCGGTAAATCTTGTAACAACAAAAGGGGATTAGGCTATGTAAAGCAAAATTGATCATCTACTTTTTAAGGTACTATTTTTGTTAAGCCACGCGTAATATGTCTCAAGATGGTTTATATAATGTTGAATCTAAATTAGGGACAAAACTTATAATTATTTTAGAAAAATAGGAATATAGCATAGTAAATACAAACCTCACAACTTGAGGAACCCAACTAAGAGAGAAGATTTGGGACAAAATTTATAATTATTTTAGAAAAATAGGAATATAGCAGAGCAAATGCAAACCTCACAACTTGAGCAATTCAACTAAAACAGAAGATTTATGGAGTGGAGAGGTTAAGCTATTTCGAAATAAAGAAAAAATGGAAAGACAAGTCAATAAGGAGTAAATAAAAAACCAGAAGAGAAGTTCAACAGAAAACAAAAATAGGAAGAGAAGGCAATAAGGAGTAAAGAAAAAATTGGAAGATAAATTCAACGGAAGACGCTGTTGAAAGAAAGTGTTGAAAGAGAGTTGAAAGCGTGTTGAAAAGTAGTGGGAGCGGGGGATAAAAAGGAAGTAGTCGAGAGTTCAAAACTCGACCTTCTATTGTTGGATGTGACAAGACATTAGGCAGTGGCACATGCAGGTTTCGATCAGTGTGTCTTCGATTAATGTAGTCAAACGCATAATTGGTGGGACAGAAAGTCGAGGGTTGAAGCCTCTGAAGGAACTCGTATGAGGAAAACCTTGAGCGGAAGCAGATTGACCAATTTCCATTAATTATTGAATACAAAGTTTACAACAAACATACAAATAGATATGCATGATGACACGCAAAAATGTATATCATCTTAGGCTTTTTATTTAGAATTATGAAGGCTATTAAGCAGAATGTGCAGCAATTATGTTAGGAATTCATGAGAAAAGAAGCTTGCGGCGTTCAACAAGCCCATTATTATGGGTTCAATTGTCTATTTTTGTAGCTAATGCAGGAAGTGGACGCAAACGCGGAAGCTGGACTACTGCATAGAGGACCGCATGCGGAGAAACTCTCCACCGCAAAGGAAAACGCATTCGATCAATACATGGGTGTTGCAGTAATCAGCCACATGTGTCCATCACATAGAAGTTGCGATCGTGAAGCGATTGCGATCATCGTGTAGAAGTTGTAGTATTAAGCGAATGCAGTCACTGCATGATTACGGCTACACGATAACGCATAATAGAGGGATCAACGCAAGGTTGGTGGAATGAACGCATCAACGCATCTCTCGGGAAAATCAAAAGATGATGTTGACATTTCACCTACCACGCTGTTAGCAGTAGAGATTCAGAAAAGGACTAACGCGCCGCGAATTTCAGAATCAGAGCAGTCCATTAATGTTGTCAGCAATCCAAGCTCTATAAATAGAAGCCGACTAGCCAGAAATTTCAACTTTATCCAGGTTATCCCTGCGATTCCAGACAAAATGCCATTTGAGAAGAAGTGCTTTGAGAAGTACGTTTCTTCACCTCCTTCTTCCATTTCCGATCGAGAGAGACGATCGGAGCCTTCGACCGGATAGATCTCAATGAGAGTCAGCTTCCACCATTCATTCATATGGCATTCACGGAAGCCTTGACACACATCTGCTGGAAGAGAGACATTGCTTCCAGTCTGGTCATTTCATTTTTTCTCTTCTTTTTCTTATATTGTATTGTATTTAAATTTTTATGGTTAAAGGAATTAATACATATGTGTTCAAATGTATTTCTGTGTCTCCTTCGAGAATATCCTATCTCCATCTTTCTTTAACTTGTAGTATCCTTTAACTTTCATCTGACCATCATTTATTGAGATTTCTATAAGTATAGCATACTTAGTCCAATTGTGGATTAGAGATATGAAGCATGTTAGCAAACCACCGAGAGGGATGTGACGTTGCATTGAGTGGTGAGAATAACCTTATTTTTTCTTAGTGTAAGTATGTGCGCAACGCCTGTCTATAGGCGGACGCAATGCTTGTCTATGAATAAAGTCAGCAACAACTAACTGCCCAGGAGGGTAAGTAGTTGGTCGCATTAAGCAATGTAAGCTATTGTTCACTAGAAATAGGAATAAATCTTGCGTCAGCCAAGTTCATGCGGTTACCTTGTTCTATGAGCGCATCATTCATCATTTAGGCATACTTGAGAGAGTTGTCTAAAATCCAAATCTAAGACTCGAGAGAGCGGATTGGAACACATAAGGAAGAATGGGAACTTAGAGATAAGCTCAGTTTGCTATAACACAGCGTATGCACCCTACGGATAGGATATTGCATGTGTCCAGGAAGTAGGATATGGTGGTATGCGGCCATCACGCTCATGCGGCGAGAGCACGTGAGTGGGTTATGGAGGTTTAGACAGGCGTAGGCTTCTCGGCACTATCGCATATACATTGCATATGTCCTAGAATTAGGCTCAAATGTGTGTAGCATGACAGCATAGCTTGCATTAGCTGAGGTTGCCCTTGCAGTCAAGCTCAGTGTTGCAGTGAAGACATCTCCACATTTTATCTATTTTTCCATCCACTTACTTCCCGTTAATAGTTGTCATGTCTCTACCTCTCATTCATATTCTCATTGCATTGTCTGTTAGTTAGAAGTAGGAGTAGGTTAACTTAACAACCCCTCAATCATTCTTTTATTCAACCGCCGCATGCACATTACCGCATACATCTAGCTACAAGTCCCTGAGTTCGACCTCGGATCACCCGAGAAACTTGCGTTCGCGTTATACTTGGCGTGAGCGCAAAAAAACTTGTGACAGGAATGCACGGTCATCGCATACATTTGTTAATGCATAGTTCATTCCAACGCATGACCACCGACTCATGATAATCAACCCATACTTTAAGAATATGCATTGCATATTGCGTCCACAAAATTTTAGTTACCAAGTCCTTGACGATTTGGTAATCTAAATTTCCATCATCAAATTTTTGGCGTCATTGTCGGGGACTTGGCAGCTAATTGTTTGTTGAGTTTTGTGTCTCTGCAAGAAACCTTTTTATCTTGGGAGTATTGTAGCTTGTGCGACCAAGTTACAACCAATATTGAAGTGTAGATGATGTGCCGAAAGCTAGTATTGACCCCAAGGTAGAAGGGTAATCAATCACACGAGCTGAAGGTAATTCTAAGCATATAGTGGCCAACATGCGCCCAACAATTGTCGGAAGTTCCAATGGACAAGGCATCTTGACCTAAGCAGTTGAGAGAAATCTCCTACATGGAAAACTCCTTGCGGTGACAACACTTTAATTTCTCTAGGGACGTCTTCTACTCTATCTTTATCTTGCTTTCATAGTTTAGTTTATTTTTATTGTTATTTTGGATATGCGGTTGCTTCCTTGGTTGTGGTGTCTTTATTCCTTGTAGGTGCAACAATAAGTCTCCTCAATGCACAGTTCAACGGAAGAATTCCCTCCATCCTCCAACGTTATGGCTTCGATCGCGTGGATTCCAACACATGATCGCATGCGTTATTCCGCCTAAGGTATTTTCTTGTTATCTTTTATGCATTATCCTTTTGAAATTTTATTTTCCCAATTGTGCTCCTTTGCAGTGTTTCTATGATGGTACGTATAATTCACCGCATCTTCTAACTAAGCATCGCATGGCACTCCTTACTTTTAATGGCTTCTTCAAATTTTGAAAGTCTTAAGTTTTATTGCTTGCAAACCTTCGCTCAAACGTTTATTATCGCAGTCCTGTGAGTTTCCTTTTAGCTTTGCGGTGATAACGCTGCCAACCTCTAAGTTTAAGGATGGCAGCAGTCTCGGAGAAATTGCGTTCATTATATTACGTTCATTGAAAAAAAAAAAGGATTTTGAGGATAACAACTCTACTGTCAACGCAATGGGGAAACCCATATTGATAAGATCATTAAGCAACTCCTCTGTCCGACGCAAGCCAAATCAAGCAAGGCAAGAGTTTAGTTGAATATGGAACGCAACCGAAGTTGGATGCCCACATGACATACGTGGAGGTAAGCCAAAACGTAGAGCGTAACCAGGTTCAACGCCGCATTCGAATAAGTCATCGCAAATTTTTGAAGTGTTTTGAACGAACGTATTCTCAAAAGCTAAACGTAAAGTTTCGGTGAATGAATAAAAAATTTTTGAGCAAAGGCTTGCCGGATTTAAACTTGGAAAAGATCTTTTTGAAGAAGCAGCTGAAGTGGAGGAGAACATTGCGACGATGGTTAGAGGTATGAGTAAATTATATTCTGAGAAGCTGGTCATCGCAAAGGAAAGCAAGAAGGTGAGTTAGAATTTCTTGAGTATAACGCATGCTTGAGGACAAACACGATTTTAAGTTTGGGGGTGTGATGATATGTAGAAATGCATGTCATTTTAGGCCTTTTATTTAGAATTATGAAGGCTGTTAAACAGAATGTGTGGTAATTATGTTAAGAATTCATGAGAAAGGGAGCTTGTGGTGTTCAGCATTGAAAATCTCGACTAACCCATTATTATGCATTATTATGTGTTCAATTATCTATTTTTGTAGCTAACGCAGGAAGTGGACGCAAACGCAGAAGTCGGATTACCACATAGACGACCGCATGCGGAGAAACTCTCCACCACAAAGGCGAACGCATTCGATCAACGCATGGGTGTTGCGGTAATCAGCCACATGCGTCCATCGCATAGGAGTTGCGATCGTCAAGCGATTGTGGTCATCGTGTAGAAGTTGCGGTATTAAGCGAATGTGGTCACTGCATGATTGCAGCTACACGATAACGCATAATAGAGGGATCAACGCAAGGTTGGTGGAATGAACGCATCAATGCATCTCTCGGGAAAATCAAAAGATAATGTTGACATTTCACCTACCACACCTTTAGCAGCAGAGATTCAGAAAAGGACTAACGCGCCGCGAATGTCAGAATCAGAGCAGTCCATTAATGTTGTCAGCAATCTAAGCTCTATAAATAGAAGCCGCTGAGCAAAATTTCAACTTATCCAGGGTTATCCCTGTGATCTAGAAAAATGCGTGAGAAGGAAGCTTGAGAGTTCTTCACCTCATTCCTCCATTCTGAGTGACGATCGGAGCCTTCGACTGGAGTTAGATCTCGAGAGAGTCAGCTCCACCGCCCTTCCAGGGCACCACCGGTAGCCTTGACACACATCCGCTAGAAGTAAGACATTGCTTCCGGGTGGTCATTTCATTTTCTCTTCTTTTCTTATATTGTATTGTATTACATTTTATGATTAAGGAATTAATACATTATGTGTTCAATGCATTTCTATATCTCCTTCGATTCCATCTCCATCCTTTACTTAGCATCCTTAACTTTCATTGCATCACTTAGTGAGATTGCTAGAGTATCGCATACTTAGTCATGTGGATTAGAGATATGAAGCATGTAGCAAACCACAGAGAGGTGTGCGTTGCGTGAGTGTGTGAGAAAATTTTATTTGTTTAGTGTGAAGCTGTGGCAACGCCTGTCTATAGGTGGACGCAACGCTTGTCTATGAGTAAAGTCAGCAACAACTAACTGTCTGGGAGGGTAAGTGGTTGGTCGCATTAAGCAATGTAAGCTATTTTTCACTAGAGATAGGAATAAATCTTGCGTCAGCCAAGTTCATGTGATTACCTTGTCTTATGAGTGCATCATTCATCATTTAGGCATACTTGAGAGAGTAGTCTAAAATCCAAATCTAAGACTCGAGAGAGTAGATTGGAATGCATAAGCAAGAATGAGGAACTTATAGATAAACTCCGTTTGCTATAACACACCGTATGCACCCTACGAATAGGATATTGCATGCGTCCAGGAAGTAGGATACGGTGGTATGCGGCCATCACGCTCATGCGGCGAGAGCACGTGAGCGGGTTATGGAGGTTTAGATAGGCGTAGGCTTCCCGGCACTATCACATATACATTGCATACATCCTAGAATTAGACTCAAGTGTGTAGCATGACAGCATAGCTTGCGTTGGCTGAGGTTGCCCTTGCGGTCAAGCTCAGTGTTGCAGTGAAGACATCTCCACATTTTATCTATTTTTTCCTCCACATACTTCCCGTCAATAGTTGTCGTATCTCTACCTCTCATTCATATTCTCATTGCATTGTCTGTTAGTTAGGAGTAGGAGTAGTGTTAACTTAACAACCCCTCCATCATTCTTTTATTCAACCACCGCATGCACATTACCGCATACATCTAGCTACAAGTCCCTGAGTTTGACCTCAGATCACCCGAGAAACTTGCGTTCACGTTATACTTGGCGTGAGCGCAAGAAAACTTGTGACAGGAACGCACGGTCATCGTATACATTCGTTAACGCATAGTTCATTCTAACGCATGACCACCGACACATGATAATCAACGCATACTTTAAGAACATGCATCGCATATTGCGTCCACGAAATTTTAGTTATCAAGTCCTTGACGATTTGGTAATCTAAATTTTCGTCATCAATGCATTTAAATTAAACTACAACATGCTTTTTAAACGAAAATTGGTTTCAAGAAACCTCACCTTTGAAGAACATTTCTTCGCATTTCTTCCTCGAACAGTCACGAACAACTTGAAGACCTTCTAATGCCTAAAGGCCTTGATCGAGTCTCGCAGCATCTTCATGCTTGATTTGTTTATAGTTAATGATTATTTTCTTCTTTTAAATATGTGGGTTTTTTTATCATCTCAACCAAAATTCTCTCTTAAATTTGTTGATTCCTTTTAACTGAGACAAATTCATCGTAAAATATGACTAAAGATAGTATCAAAATTTACGACAAACAAAACTTTATAATGATAAGAAGTTAGTTGAAACTTAACCTAAAGTTGATAAGTATATTTGAAATTAACTATGGTCAATATTTTACATATTTTAATTACACATCATTTCCCGCCGAATCGAAGTTAAAGAATAAAAGTAAAAATTTAAAAATTTAAGAGAATCTTGAAGCTCAAGAGTGTTTTGTTTAATTAAGCCAAAGTTGTTTTGAACGGTAGAAAATAGAATGCAATCATCATGGCATTGGCATGACTAGCGAAGAAATATAATTATGCTATTCTTGAAATTTTGGTTAATAAAAAGTAAAGAAATTTTCAAACAATGACCTTTGACTGAAATTATTTCATCCACATTTGTTGCCACGTGACAGCGACAAAACTACTAAAGGAATTAAGGTTTTATGATGTTTAAAAAAAAAATTGTTTTCATCGTGCAACTTATTAAATCATAAATACATTTTTTTTTTTAATATTTATTCTAAAAACTCAAAGCCCAACCGGCTTGTGAAGATACTATAACATCAACTGGTAGTTTACATTTATTTATTTATTCTAATAGTTACATGAAATCGAAATAGTAAAATGTATTGGAAATGACTTGGGAATTAATCATTTCTTGTCATAAAATTAGTCAAAAATTTATAAATATATTTCATATTTAATTTAAATTTAAAAAAGATTTTCTGTATTTAATTTAAATATAAAATATTTTCTTATCTAATTTATATATGAAACGTTTTTTATTTTAATTAAAAAAACATTTTTATTGGATTCTTATAAAAGAAAAAAAAAGGTTGTTTTAATCATTCAGGTGAAATTTGAGTTTTGGTTTATTTTTCTCTATTTTAATTTTTTTAATTTTGAGCAAAGTTTTCACATGGTTCCAATCCTTCTTCGACAAGTGTACATCTGAAAGTGGTGTTGTGTTAACTTTGGGAGCAACTGACTTCTGGTCATTTAGCATCAAGATCATGTCAATTTTACTTTGGTACAACAATTGAGATCCATAATTAATTTTTCGACACTCCATTTTTAACAATTTGAAAGCAAAGTTGTCTGTATTGTAATGTCAAAGAATTATGCATTGCAATGGTCATCAATGGAGGAAGGATATATGGAAAAAGCACGTCACATCCCATTATCTTCTTTATTGCATGCATAACTGAGGTTTGCATTTCTCTCCCATTGGATTTTTTTTTTTTTTTTTTACCATAATCATTCTCCAATTTTTAGGTCACTTTGGTATGAAATATATGAAATTCATTCCTTTTTGTTCTTGCTTATGGATTTTCTTAGTTTAATGGAGTAATTATTCATTTTCTTTCAGAATTTGGTTGAAATTCTGAAGTAATTTATACTAGATCTGCTAGATGCTTAATTTTTGTTACCTAATTGTGGTTAAATCAAATAACGACTTGAGTAATTAAGTAAATTTGGGGAAAAAACAAGTCTCTGAAACATTTCCCTTCTCTGTATCAATTCATAAGATAACTTGAATTTGAATTTGTTTAGAACTGGTAGAATAAAAAAAGAAAAGATGGGAGTGACTCTTTTCAATTCATATGTTGGTTAGAAATTCTCTTCCATTCTATAATTTTCCATATGAAATAAAAAAAGAAAAGAAATAGAAGAGAGGAGTGAGAGAATGAAATTTTGTATAAATCACTGAGCTGATCTTGGAGTGGATGTAGGCTTAATGAACTGATCCACTAGAACTCCTGTGTAAGTTTTCTTATCTTTCTTTCTTGTTAGAAATCACTTTCTTCAATTACTCTGCATTTTCAATTTCCTCTTTCATTTTTACTGCATTTTGCATGAAAGGGTTAAATCTTTCTAGTTTGAGTTTGCATGTAATCTGAAAGGAAGAGAGATAATCAGAATTAGATATAATTCTTTTCTTTACCACGTGTTGAAATCTAGTTGCCAAGTGTTGAATAAAACATGTGAAACATTTCTTTTTGGTTTACATGAACATATTTATTAAATAAGTTTAGTGTGAAACATTATTGAAATCCAATTTGACCATATTTGCCTACCATTAAGGTTCAATATAGCAGTGTCTCCATCTTAAAATCTATGATTGAAGCTTCAATGCTACTTGCTTGTTTTCTAAGATTTTTTTTTTTTAACAGTCAATTGAGTATTTGAACAAAAACTCAATAATTTTAGAATCAATTGGATATTTGATCAATTGAAATGAAATCAAAAACCAAAACGAAATTCAATGAAAAAGAAATACATGAACTTTTATGGTATTTGACGAAGATCCGCGGTTGGAAAAAAAAATTAAAATACATAAAGAAAGAGAATCAATTTCTTTTTGGTGCCCTTTCCTATAAGTGATTGCATATAATGGGAAATTAATTTTTGGTGTAAAATTAATTTAGCACTCTTTATGAGGAAGTGTTTCAGTTTTAAAATAAAATTAATTTTCAAATTAATGTTGACTAAATCATCCCATTAATAGCATGATTTAAACGATTTGAAAAAAAAAATAGTATATTGACTTTTCATTTTGTGTTGAGTAAATTAGTAGACTGATTAATGCTGATTGCTAGATGTATTTTTTATTTTGGAGAATGAGGAATTTACAATACTACACAATAACTATAGTGCGGTCTAGAAGTTGTTGATCATCAAGTGTGATGGATTTAAGTTCAACGACATTTCAAATTTTTATATATGGTATGAGAATTAAGAAAAAAAATTTCATTGCTACATTTGAGCAAGTTATTCAACATATATTTAATTAGTATATATTATAATATTTCACGAGTAACGAATGATATATGCAATAAGAAACTAGTAGTATTATTATTATTGAATTGTTTTCCATACCTTAAATGGGATGCTTTTGTGATCTACTTGAGCGTGTCTATTAGTATGTTAGCATTAATGGAAATAAAATTTCATGTATATAATATCTGACAAAGTTTGTGTATTATTAAATTGTCATGTTTGGCCATTAATTTTCATGAAGTTAAAAAGTATTACTATTACTTTTAAATTGAGTGTGGTCGTATGACATTATTTTGACTATCACCTAGCTAGTTTGTAGTATGAAAATATGTAAATTTCATTATTTTTATGTGGAAGCTTGTAGAGTTGATGGTAATTTGAGATATTGTCTAAGCTATAAAATATTTTTCATGGATATTTAAGTTAGAACAACTATCTCCATGAAGGAAATCGGACATTAGGATTTTCATGAGATGGAATGATTGTTCCAAATTCCATTTGAAATTGAACAATAACAATTACAATCCAAAACGGAAACTTACAAGTCATGTACAATACGAGATTATAACATACTTTCAAAAGAGATCAAGGGAAAGATTATACATACCTTTGAAGACTCATGCTTCAAACTTCATTGTTCATGAATGCTCGTTCAGACTCTAAGACAGCAACACATGAACGCTCGAACACAACATGATCAACCAGCAAACATGAACTCAACAAACGGCCTCCAAAACTTCAAACTCAATCGAGTTGAGTGAGGACACCACCACAATGGCTACCTTGGTATTCTCGGTGTGAGAATCCAGAAGTGTGGGCTCTGTGTGGACTTGGTTAGAGGAAGAGACCGAAAGAATAACAATCGTGTGGATGATTGAGCAAGTGGAAGATGACAACAGTCTATCGTATAGATGAATGCTCAATCGTTTAACAGAAGACAAGCTATCGTAGAGCAAAAGGCCTTCGATCGTTTAGATACAACCAGCTAAGTGAGCTATCGTATAGTGCTACTCCATGATCGTTTAGTCTCTCTTTCAGCTATCGTTTAGTGAATTCAATTTACTTGACAACGATCCATGAGTTATTTCGGAGAATAGCAACTCTCTTGTAAAATCTTCTAAATTTAGGAAAACATTTTTCCTTTTTATCTTACGATTACCATGAAAACTACTAATAACCTCCCACTCAATTGGTTATTAGAGAAAAAGAGATAATTATCCAATAATTAATATTCTTATAAATACATATGATAACCAATTTACCATATTATATTTATAACCTATAGTTTTAATATTTGTCCTCATGAAACATATAAACCATAGCTCTTTTTCTATTTCATAATACTTAATGTAAATCTCATTTACATTAATCCTTCACTTGATGTATCTCATACATCACACTGATCATATCATATATCATCAAATTTTCTCTTGTCAATTTGAACATTTCAAATCAACACCAAGAACTGATTCTCAACTTGAATCCATTGAGCTACCAAAGGGACCTTATGGACCTGTAGCTTGAAGCTCCAACAGTACGTGAATAACTGACTAAACTCTTTAGTCATGGGATCCACCATTCGTTAATTGTCAGACACTCCACTAAAGACCGACAGTTGCACTCTCCTTACTACAAATATATTTTATGTCCATATCAACCAATCAATAGTGCGATAATCCTTCACAGATCGTTCGTAAGTACATCTGGGCCAATAACCGTTATGCCCCTGTAGTTACATCTTGTTGGGATTGGTGTCCTAATTCTCCCGGAGTCTCGTTGTTTTGTAAAGATGCACATTGTTAAATGAATAAAATAAGTATTATTTAACTCTGGCATTTACTCATATATAATAAACAAAGCTCCTTGGTTATCTTATGTGAACTTAAACATGTATATGTGATATACAAGTGGATCATGCCTTAAGTGATAACCTAAATCGGTCTGTAGTATAAGGATTAAGGTGGGATACCTGATCCTGGTGACACTACGGATACAGCCCGATTTATAGAGGTTTGCAAATGTTGTAAACTACTACAGATGGTTGATCTTGACCATTCGTGTGGAGACGTGGAGCGGGAGTGTCCTATACAAAGAGTTTGTATAAGACCTAGACCACGAGATGACTAGACTCTGTATATAACGTCGTTGATACTAGAGACTTGCATCTCACCTAAACGACCATAGGTGACACGACCTCAATCCTGAGTGTTTTGTGAACTCCTGCCTTTGAGGGCGGTTCTTTGATTAGTATGGGTGAGAGTGGTCAGATTGCCAACTCAACATGCCTACCTTTTTAGGGACTTATCTGATATGGGAGCTGGGAACTCAATCAACAATATGGAATTCACTCATTTCCCGAAGCAGGGATAAGTAGAGAGATTGCTCCCTTAAGGTTGATTCTGGGGCTTGAACATAGTGGCCACAGCTTCTCTTTGGAAGAGAAGACTCGGTCATAATAGGACTATGATTTATGTTCATTAAAGGGATCAATGGTACTTAAGGAGACAGATGTAACTATAGGGGCATAACGGTTATTGGCCCAGCTGTACTTACAAGCAATCTGTGAAAAGTTGTCGCACTGCTCATTGGTTAAGATGGACACATAATATATCTATAGTGAGGAGAGTTCAGCTGTCGGTCTTTAGTGGAGTGCCTGGCAGTTAACAAATGGTGGATCCCGTGACTAAAGAGTTTAGTCAGTTATTCACTTACAATTGGAGCTTCAAATCTACAGGTCTATGAGGTCCCCTTGGTAGCTTGGATTCATGTTGAAGGATCAAGTTCTTGGTGTTGATTTCAAATGTTCAAATTGACAAGAGGTATTTTGATTATATATGATATAATCGGTATGATATATAAGATACATCTAGTGGAGGATTGATGTAAATGAGATTTACATTAAGTACCATCGAATAGAAAAAGAACTATGGTTTATATGTTTCATGAGATGAAATATTAAAACTATAGGTTATAAATATAGTATGATAAGTTGGTTATCATTTATATTTATAATAATATTAATTATTAGATAATTAATATTTTTTTCTTTTAAATAACCAAATGTAGTGGGTGGTTATTGGTCATGGTAACCATGAGTTTAAAAGGAAATCGGTTTCCTATTTTAAAAAAGGAGGTTTTTTACAAAAGTTTGAAAAGTTTTGAGTTTTCTCTCCGGCGAAAAGAAACTCACGAAAGTCGTCAAATAAATACAGATTTACTAAACGATCGTGTAGGTGCTAACTAAATGATCGTGCAGTGTTTACTAAACGATCGCATAGCTTTGCTAGACGATCACTAACCCAAGGTAAACGATCGTGTAGAATCGAACCAGCTAGACGATAGAGCTAAACGATCGCATAGCTTTTGCTAGACGATCGCATAGTTTTATCTAAGCGATTGGGCATCGACCTATACGATAGATCTCCGACTTCTCCCATTTTCCCAGTCGTGTACGCGATCGTTCTTTCCTTCGTTCGTCTGCCTCACATCAACTCGACACCGTCGAGGTTTTCCGGAGGTCGTTCATGGTACTGCGGAGGCCATTCACTGTTGTAGAGGAGATCGTGATCGAGGAGATCATTAAGGACAAGCATGAAGAGTTCGTGCTTTGTTCGTGCGGTGTTGCAGTCGTATAGATCAAGTGCTCGTGGTTGCGATGTTGTGGTCAGAATGCGCATCAGAGCGTGGAGACGCTTCTGCCGTTGTTAGTATAGTTTCTCCCTCTGTACATTTGTTGTTTCATGCTATAATTTCTCTATAAATTGTATAATTACTTGTATTGAAGTCAATTGTAAATGATTTGTTGATTCATGATTGTAATTTGGAATGGTCTTGCTTCCGCTGCTCACGGAAATCATCGTTCTGATTTCCTTCAATTGGTATTACAGCCAGGTTCTCTGATATTCCAAATTACAGATCTGATCGTACGATTTTTACAATCGTGGTGGGTTTCTGCATTTGTAGTTAACCATTTTCTGCATTTGTGGATGAATTGATGAATGTTTCGGGTTTAAATTGCCTTTTTTTGTTAAAGTTTTCGTTATTACAAAGTGTTAATTGTAAGGGCCTCTGTGTTTTTGGGCGAAATTAACTTTGCAATCGAGTCTGTAATTCAAAAAGTTTGAGTTCGTCGATTCGTTCATGATGAAGCTTCGGCGCATAGCGATGCAGTTTTCAACGAAAAAAAAGATCAAGCGTTGATCGGATCGTGTAGTCTCAAGTAAACAATCGTAGGGATTTTACTAAGCGATCGTTTAGATTTTTCGTTCTAGACGATCGTGTAGTATTTTCTAATCGATCGTTTAGTTAATGCTAAGCGATGGGAGAATTTACCATATTATATAGCGTTGGTTGCACGATCGCATAGGCGCTGGAGGTAGGCGATCGTAGTGGGAGCTGCGATGCTCGTCGTTTAGTAGAAGGCGCGCACTAGACAATTTGTAGTTCGCAAAGATTCATCGCTTCTTTACTACCTATGCGATCGCACGTATGCGATATGTGGAGACGCTAGCTAAGTGATCGCTTAGGCGATAACGCTTTCGCAGCATCGTAGTCGCTTAGACAATCGCAGAAGATGCGGGCGTCGTGCGGAGTGTGCTAAACGATCGTGTCATTTTGGCTTTCATCGCTTAGTATAGGTACACGATCGTGTGTTGTAATGGCTAAATGATCGTTTAGATTTTTCTAGACGATCGTATAGTAATATAAACGATCGATTTAACTCTGAAGTGTTGGTAAGCGATAGAACGAAGGGTTTGTTTTTATCGTGTAGGTGATCGCGGGGAGCTTAGTACACGATTGTATGGTTGAAAGAAGCGATGCTATTCCGAGCGGTTCAAGACCCGATTCGCCTGTTTTGAACCGGAGACTCCTTGTCTTTGTAATAGATAGCTTCCCCTTTTGTGTTTTAAGACAATTTTACCCAGTTCATCAACTTTTATTGCTTATCATGTGATGTATGGTACTTATATGTCAAAGTGTTTGTCATATAGTTAAAAACCCACCTTAGGTTGTACAATTACTCATGCATCATGTATTATAAATGTTATAATCAAGCATGAAGAAATTACTTGAAAGCATGTGCATGCATCATGAAATATAATAGTTATATTTCGCATGCATTGAGCACTATCATGTATCATCCTTTTATTATAAATGTTATAGTCTAAGGGTGAATGGAAGCATGTTTTTGCTTGTTTCATTGTTGTTTTGTATAAGTGTTATATAAAAGAAGTAGCAATGAATGGACAATGCATTGAGCATGACACTTATGCCGTTTATAAACGTTATGAATACCTTGCATGTGTTAGCCTCGCATTGTGGTAGTTGTTTTCTGTTTTAAGTGTTATAAAGGAAATTAGACCTAAAATCAATAATTCAGAATTGCATGTGGACTTATGGTGAACTCGAGTATTTAAAAGGGTTTTAAAATTGGATTGAGATAGACCTATGTTCAAGTGGTTCTAAAGAGTTAAGTAACCAAGATTAATCTTTTAAGATCGGTTTAATAGGATTAAATTGGTTGGAATAAAAGATTAAATTTGTTGTAAACCTATCTATAAGGGACCTTTTGTCTAAGGCGGGTTCTGGCTAGGTTGTGGTTCTTAAGTTGACGGAAACGTAACACCCCTACCTAGGAACCTACCTGGAAAGGTGAATTAGATAGATTTTAAACAAGCATGCGACATTTTGGTCAAAGACTCCGTTAAAGAGTTTAGTGGATGATGATCAAAAGTTGTTTCAGCTATCCAAGGTAAAAGTTATTTTTGGGAAAACCTAAAAGTCACTTAGTTAACATCCTTGGCCGTGTTTTTTTCTAAGTAAGCTAAACCCTAGGTTATAAAATACTCAGTGGGAGGAGGAGGCATATCAAATATGTCTATGATTCCACTCACGTTTCTCCCTGTATGTTCACACCGTGAGATTCATGATTGGCCTCGAGATGCCCTAGGATACATCCCCCTTTGGATAGTGTTTGCATGAGTCAATATCAAAGTGGACAGAGAGAGTATTTATAGTAAGTGGGTGAAGGGTGTGTGCCAACACATTCTATGGTCTCTGTCATTGGTTCACACCGTGAGATCATTCTGTACGCCCTCATGTCACCTTCAATGCGGCCCCCTTCGGATGGGTTTTGTGCAGTTGGTCAATATCAAGGTGAACTCCAAAAATAGATAGGGTCGCTTTAGGTTTTACCCCAATCGAATTTTTTCCCTTCGAATTGGCCTTTTGGGACGAACCTCTAGGGCTTAAAATGGCAGGTCACACTTACAGAAGATTGTTAAGTAAGTTAATGATCTCTTGGCCAAATCAATGATGGCTTGTCGTTATAGGAACAAGAGTTGTTCTGATATTAATGACTGGTTGAGAACTTCTCAATTCAGAGGAGGGATAACTGACCTCTCTTCGGCGGCTCTTGTCCTAAACCTTTGAAGC